>NC_029793.2:24549723-24552652 GCF_000816755.2 Arachis ipaensis
AAGAAGAAAGAAGAACGTATTGAGAAGAAAGAAGGAGAAGAAAAAATATTAAGAAGAAAGAGACGAGAGAAAAAAAAGAAAGGAGCTAACAAAAAAAAAGAAAAAACATAAAAAAGATCATGTAACAGGAAAAAAAGAGAAAAAAGAAAAAAAAAAGCCAAACATTAGAGGAAGAAAGAAAAAAAAAGTTTAATTTAAAACATAAATAAAAAATAGAGAAAAATTCAAAATAGTTCCTGACAATTACTTCAAAAGACAACAAGGCTCTTGACAAAAAAAACTCAATTCGGCCCCTAACAATTACCTCAAAAGGACAACGAGGTCCCTGTGCCAAAAAAAAGTTAATGTTGTTTTTTTGGCACAGGAGCTAATCCGTTCCAAACAAAAATTAGAGGTCGAATTGGGTATTTTTTTTTTTAGAGTCTCATTATCCTTTCGAGATAATTGTCAGGATCGGACAAAGTATTCACTAAAAAAAATAACTTATTGTTCATCTAAAAGCAGAGGAGAAATTTATATTATAATAGACAATAGTTTTAAAATTAATGTAATAAAATATAATCCTTTATCACTTAAAAACAAAAATTTGATAATAAAGTACAAAATTGATTAATATGTATTACAAATTATAGCATTAATTGATTAATATGTATAATCCAACAGCTTTTGTCAACAAACATAGCCATCTTTCAATAATAACTTGTATACACAAACATTTCAGATAAACACTAAATTTAACCTTTTTGCCAAATCTTGTAGGGAATAATAAAGAGAATCGAATAAAGTAGGGATCAGATTCGGACTCAATGCTATATGAGCTAGCAACTCTATAAATATCTTTATGCAAGAGCTCAGATTTTTGTGTCAAACTTGGAAGAAGCTCTTAAGACCATCTCCAGTCCCAACCTTTATTTATAGTTCACATGTCATAAAAAGTAATTCTATATCAATTTTTACATCATAAACATTAAATAAAAACTCAAAACATCTCTATCTTCTCTATTAGGAGGAACTAGCTTTAATTCCTATTGTGATCCCACTTGATTAATTAATTAAAGTAATTAATATTAATATTAAAAAATTATATAAAAAATAATACACAATATATAATTCGAGATTATATTAATTTGTAAAATTATTTAATATAAAAAAAAACATAGTTAAGCTCTATAGTTAACAACAAGTATTGTAAAATTGCCATATGTGTTCAATCAAATCCTCTTTCAACTGTCTATGTTGCTGCTTATTTCGAAGTTGGGCATTTCTTTGGAGAAATTGATGGTTTGGTGCAAAATCTTTCTCTCCCAGCTGAGGTTGTGATAAGCAGTTTTTGACATCGTCATACTATAAGTTTTGAGCAAAATTTCCTTCATAAGTGTCTCTTTCATCCTTAACAATCATATTATGCAATATAATACAAGCTCGCATTATGTTTGCAAGTTTCTTCTTTTTCCAAAAGAGCGTTGGACCACGTATAATTGCAAAGCGTGCTTGCAACACTCCGAATGCTCGCTCTACATCTTTCCTTTGCCCTTAACTTCTTGGTATTGTGCAAATAACTTGTGTTTCTCTCCTTGTATTTTTGAGATTGATTTGACAAATGTGGCCCATTCAAGATAAATACCATCTGCTAAATAGTATCTCATAGTATAGTTATTACCATTAATAGTATAGTTTACTTCCGAAGCACGATCATTTAGAATATCATCGAACATTGGTGAACGATCAAACACGTTGATATCATTATTTGAACCAGAAACCCCAAAGAATGCATGCCATATCCAAAGGTCTAAAGATGCTACAACCGCAAGTACTATGGTTGCAACTCCACGTTAACCACTCATGTACATACCTTTCCACGCCTTTGGACAATTCTTTCATTGCCAATGCATGCAGTCAATGCTACCCAACATGCCAGGAAAGCCACGACCTTCCGCCATTTGTAGCAGGCGTCGTACATCATTTGAATTTGGTTTTCACAAGTATTCATCCTCGAACACCGAAATGACACCTTCAACAATTTTTTCCAAGCATTCAATTGTAGTGTTCTCGCCTATACGCACATAATCATCTACGGCATCAGCAGCTACGCCATATGCTAACATCTGTATCGCAGCAGTGCATTTTTGGAGTAGTGACAAGCCCCTTCTCCCAGTTGCATCGACCCTCTGTTGGAAATACGGATAGGCATTTGAGAGAGCATCTACTATCCAAAGGAACACATGTCTTCTCATTCGAAATTTTCATCGAAAAATGTCAGCATTATACACCGGCTCACCTGCAAAGTAATCTTGAAAAAGGCGATCATGTCCTGCTTCTCGATCTTTGTTGATCCATCTACGAGGAATTGGGATAGAGCTTCTATTGGTATCTTCTTCTTCTGAATCATAAAGTAAATACTCATCGATCCAATTATCTAAGAGTGTGTTATCTCGCCGTCTTCTTTTACCATACAAAGCCTCATTAAACATATCATCAAAATTTCTAGCCATAGCTTGAGGTATGTTTTAGTATTCCTTTGAGGTGAGAAACTAGCTTTGGAATGGAGTTGCTGAATTATTGATAGTTGATATTTATAAGTGTGTCCACAACAGAGAGCTACTTCTCAACGACTAGTTTTGTAATGGCTAATTTTTTCTTGTCTTAGTTTAAAACGGCTAGTTTTTTATTGTCTAAGTTTAAAACGTCTAGTTTTGCAATGGTTACTTTCATAGACAATAACGGCACAATAATATTGACTAATTTAAAATGTTACATCAGAAATGAATAAAACAGACTACATCACATACCAGTAATACGCAATAAAAATAAAAACATACTACTTAACTCTACGAATACAAGGAACTATTAAGTAATCCACTTAATGATTATTTTCTCACATGCAATCTCATGAAGAGCTTGTCATTTTTCACTCATTGTGACATGTCAG
>NC_029793.2:24552690-24560087 GCF_000816755.2 Arachis ipaensis
CCTTAGCCCTTAGCCATCATTTCCATTGCCCATTTCTTTGTATTTATCTCTATTTCTTTAATATACCTCTGAGTTTATAATTATTGTTCTTTCATTGCAGCTTGAATCTGTAACTCCTTTTCTTTGATTGCCATAATCTTTTTCTATGTTCTTTCTCCTCTTCTCTTTCTTTTTTCCTATCCATTAGTTCCTTTTCTCTAACACTTTTAATATCTTCCATGAGAGATAGTTTCTTAGCAACCGATGATTTTTTCTCGCTAAGATCTTCAAATATTTGTGCTTTTTCCTTACCCTTTTTTTTGCTCTTCTTTGATCCTTGTGGACGAACGGGAGAGTTCACACCGGTTTCATCACACAACGCTGTTTCTGGATTTGATGATGATGAGTATACTCTAGTTGCACTAACTTTGGTTCTCTTTGAGCCTCCACTCTGTGTAGGTAGTTGGCTTCTCCATTTTTGCTCCAAACGAAGCATATTCCAATGCCTTTTGAAAGTGAATTTCTGACCATAATGTGTGGAATAAAATTTATAGGTCAACTCTTTTATATCATCAGCATTCGAACCACTCCTTATGTTTTGACTAGCTTGATCATAGCAACCAGCAAATTGTGCAACTGTTTTGTTGATCTTATATCATCGTTTCTTACATGCAACTACCCCCCTTTTTATGTCAGAGTTGAATTCCACACAATAACTGTGAATTCGACTCCAAAATGTTTCGCCCTTTTAGTCGGTACCAACTATAGGGTCGGTTGAGATATTTAACCATGCACTGATCAACATCTCATCCTCTTTTCATTGTCAGTGTTGAATACTATCTTGTCTACGATTTTCAAAGTCATCGTCATTGAGGTCAATAGCATCTAATCCACGAGGGTTGACAAAATTTGAATATTGTGAATTTAGACTACATTGTATCGGAGTCTGAGGGGATGGGTTAAAAGAGCCACCAACACCAATTAAGCTATGTCTCGATGTACTGAATTGAGTTGAAAATGGCAAAGATGTTGGAGCAACATTGCCGATAGAAGGATTAAATATGAATGAAAATAGAAAATGTGGTGTTTGTGAATTTTAATTTTATAGTTGGAACATAGGAAATTGATTATAAGGAGTTTGAAAATTGAAATTAGGAAGATTTTGTGGATTTGAATTTTGAAATGTATTTGGTAGTGTGAATTTTTGATTTGGAACTTGAGAGTTTAAGGTTTGAGATTGTTGGGTATTTGGAGTTTGAGAAAAATTTTGTAAGTAATTGAAAAAAGAGTTGAGTTAGTTTGGATCCATTTTTTCGAATAAAAAATAGTAGCAGTAGAACTTTGATTTTGTAAGATTTGAAAGAAGATGAGAAAGAGTAGAAGAAAGTGTGAGAATAAAAGTGTATGTAAGTAGTATATATAGAATAACAAAATATTAATTTATTAATCTTATTATGTAACGGTCATCTTCTATATGTATATAAAATATTATTAATTTTATTAACAAAATATTATTTATTTTTTAATTTAATTAACACATGTTTGTTTGTCATGGTTATAATTAAAAGAAGTCAAGTCTCTTTGAGCAAGTTTTCTTTGTTTCGAAAATTATGATGGAACTCACTTTTATTTTCTTCCAACGATCGGTCTCCACTTTTTATCAGACGAATAGTAAATGAGGCCTTTATTTTATTATCATTAGACATGCTCTAATGCCATCATCATTACAAGAGTCATGCAGCAACGTAAAATTGGTATGTATGATATGTCAAGAAAAATATTAGAGAACACATAAATTGCTACATTGGTACAAAGGGTTTAGAAAAAAAAAAGAAGAATAATTTAAAAAAGTATCATATTCATTTCTTCACTTGATTACAAGATTCTTATCAATATATAGACTAAGAGTACGCTAATGAGTACGCTAATTATAGAATAATATTCTAATAAATTACATTGATATTTTTCTGATTCTCTTTGATATTTTTCTGATTTTGTTCTCTAATTATGATATTCTAATACTCCCCTCAAGGTGAGTAGTGGGATCACCAATACTCAGCTTGGTTAGAACTTTAGCAAGGGCTTGTCTTGAAACTGCTTTAGTAAGAATATCAGCCAACTGATCTTCTGATCTCACAAATGGAAGCTCAATAGTACTATTCTCAATTTTTTCTTTGATAAAGTGTCGATCCACCTCAACATGTTTTGTTCTATCATGTTGTAGAAATGCTTATTGCGGCTTTGTTGTCATATTTCAACTGGCTTGACAATTGTGGTGGAAACCCAATCTCAGCCATCAATTTTCTTATCCACAATACTTCAGTTATGCCTTTAACGATCCCTCAAAATTCTACCTCTGCACTTGAAAGTGCTACAACTTTATACTTCTTGCTTTTTCAAGTTATCAGGTTCCCTCCAACAACCCTAAAGTAACCAGTTGTTGATCTTCTATCGTTTGGGTTGCCCATCCAATCTGCGTTAGTGTATGCCTCAACCTTCAAATGGACATTCCTTTTGAATATGATTCCACTTCCTGGAGCTCCCTTCAAATATCAAACTATCCTCATAGCGACTTCCATATGATCTTCTTGTAACTTATGCATAAACTGACTTACAATTCTCACATCATAAGCTATGTCAGGCCGAGTATGTGATAAGTAAATTAGTTTCCGAACTAGTTGCTGATACCTTTCCTTATCTGGTAGGTGACACCTTCTACTATCTTTAACTTATGATTAACTTGCATTGGCATATCTATTGGTTTGTAATCCACCATTCCTGTTTCTGCCAGAAGGTCCAAAATGTACTTTCTTTGGGAGATAAAGATTCCTTTGCTGGATTGTAAAACCTCTATTCCTAAGAAATATTTTAGTCTTCACAAATCCTTCATTTCAAAGTCTGTAAATAGGTTCTTTCTCAATTTTGCCATTTCTTCAGCATCACTTCCCGTTATGATCATATCATCCACATAGATTATTAGGCAAGTGATTAAATCTCCTCGTTTTTTCAAAAAAAAAAAGGTATGATCAGAGTTGCTTTGTTTGTACCCATACCTTTTCATGATCACTGTGAATCTTCCAAATCAGGCACGTAGAGATTATTTAACCCCATAAAGAGCCTTCTTTAACCAACAAATTTCATGTTTTCTAAATCTTGTTGAGAAACCTGGAGGAGCATCCATGTACACTTCTTTCAACTCTCAATGCAAGAAAGCATTCTTGACGTTAAATTAATGGAGTGGCCAATCTTTATTTGCTGTTATTGAAAACAACACCCTAATGGTGTTAATCTTTGCAACCGGTGAAAATATTTCAGTGTAGTCGATACCATAGGCCTGTGTATAACCTTTGGCCACCAACCTCGCTTTGTACCGTTCAATGGTGCCATCTGCTTTGTGTTTAATGGTAAAAACTCATTTGCACCCGACTAGTTTTCTTCTAATCGGTAGGATACACTTCTCCCAAGTTCCATTCTTCTCTAGAGCTTGCATTTTGGTATTCATGGCTTTTTGCCATTCAGTTTTCTCATTGGCTTCTCGGATAGTTCTTAAAATGTCTTCTGTCAAGAGTGTGGTGGAAAAAGCCTGTGCAACATTTGCTATTCCTTCTCTAACCACCCTTATCGGGTATCTTGAGTTACGGAGAACATGTTCTGGTGAGTACCAATCAGGAGGCATTTCTCTGTTTCTTCTTGGAGAAAGAATAAAGGTATTGGGCTCTGGTTCTTCATGTTCCAGTGCTATACTATTATTGTTAGTGGCCTTATTAAAAACAAAGAGTAAATTACCAGATTGGCAATTACTTACCTCTTGTCTAACATTCTCAAAAGGACTTTCACTGGTTGTATGTACTGAGTTGTTTCCTACGTTGAGTGAAGTATGTTTGATGGCTCCATCTACTTACTTTGTATGAACAGTTTCTGGGCAACAAAGGTTATTTAACTAACTTGGTGGTTCATTATTGTTCTCCCCTAAATGCCATGTTAGCGATTGACGTAAAATTCGGATTCTAAAAAATCACAATCCATGGTCACATGAACACGATGAGTGATTGGATTGTAGCACCTATACCTTTTTTGGTGTTTATCATACCCAACAAAAACACATTTTTCTGCACAAGGATCAAGTTTGGTGCTATTGACTTTGAGGGTATGGACAAAGACGGAACATCCAAATACTCGAGGTGGTAAGGTTAGAATAGGCAGGTTTACAATCTGAGTAGCCAAGACTTGTAAGGGTGTTTTGTGGTGGAGAACTTGGGTAGGTAGGCGATTCAGTAAGTAGGCAAAGGTTGCTATAGCTTCAGGCCAAAAAATTTTTAGAACTTGTGCATCAAAAAATATGGCTCGAGTCATCTCAAGTAACTTACGATTTCGCCACTCAACCACACCATTTTGTTGGGGTGTATTTGGGCAGGAAGTTTGATGGATAAGATCATTTTGTATAAAAAAGTCGTGCATTGATTGGTTTATAAATTCTCCACCATTATCTGAGCGAAGTACTTGGATTTTTTTGTTGAATTGAGTTTGAATCATTTGGTAGAAAACAAAGAATTTATCATGTACTTCATATTTGTATTTTAAAAAATATACCCAAGTCATGCGAGAGAAATTGTCCACAAATAACACAAAATATTAAAAATTATTATGAAAAATAGGGGCTGGACCCAACACACCAGAGTGTATTAGAGAAAAAAATGGAATTGACTCTAGTGTTGGTGGGAGGAAAAGAAACTATGTGATTTTACAAGTTTCGCATTTGAGGGGTTTAGTGCTACTTGTAAAAAGGCTAGGAAATAAAAATTTGAGGTACCTAAATGAAGGATGTCCGAGACGCCTGTGCCATAACCAAAGTTGTCTAGTAACCGTTTCGTGAGCAAGCATGGCATGATCCTGGTGTGCTACTTCATTAACGTAGTAAAGGCCTTCTCACTCAGTACTACGCACAATGATCTCCTTCGTAAAAATGTCCTGTAAAAGACAAAAGGTAGAGTATATGAGTACCACACAATTTAGTTCCTTTATTACTTGACTAACAGACAATAATTTTTTATGATAGTGTAAGGACATAGAGGTAATTTTTTAATTTTAATTTTTTTGAAAAAGTAATGGAGCCTCCTCCTTTAACATCAATTAATTCTCCACTAGCTCTTTCAACATGAACTTTTGAGAGTATAGTCAAGCTATTGAAATCATGGAGGTCATGAGTCATAGTATCGGTAGCCTCACAATAAAAAATCTATTCATTTATTTTTTTAATTAGATTATGATTTTTTGTCTCCCTTTCTTCCTCCTTACCTTCTGGCACAGTTTCAACCCTTACTACCGCTGCTGCCTTGCCATTGTGACTTGCTTCCTCTCTTCTGGCCTCGTTGCCGTTGCTGTTGATGACCTCTGGGATGCTCACAGCGGTTCCCTTGCTTTGATTTTTTGATAACTTGGGATTGTTTTTCCACCAATCTGGATAACCCACAATCCTAAGGCAATTTTCTTTGGTGTGTTTTTTCATTCTACAGTGTGTGCAGGAGAGATGACTTTTATCCTCCTTGTCCCGTGGTGACGAACGCTTGAAGCGACTACATCCCGGTTTACTCTATTTTTTGCAGCTAGTCCGATCCCAATTTCTCCTTGTGATGCATCGCCTATACCGTTGATGGTAGGATTCAAGATCTGAAGTCCGGCCGCCTCCCTACGGATAGTGGCATAGGCGGATTCGACTAAAGGAGATGTCTCTTGCTTCAATAAATTCCTTCTGATTGTTTTGAATTTTTCATCAATTCCAATAAAGAACTAATACAACCTTTGTTCTTGTTTAAATCGGTTGAAATTAGAATATCTTCAAGACATTTCGTGGAATTTGGTTGTTTTCTGTCAATGACCATCCATATGGCTTGCAATTTGTTCTAAAATTCCTCTAGGATATACTGTTCTTATTTCTGAGTGTTGGCTCGTCGATGTAGGTAGTAGATCTGCATTAGATTGGCACCGCTTCCATAAGTGATTGTCAGACCGTCCCATAGTGCCTTTGAAGTTGAAAATTGAAACACGTTGTTCATTAGGTTTGCTTCGATGTTTTGGATAATCCAGGTTAAAACTGTTTGATCTGCTTGTTCCCATTGATCATATGCTACCATGCTGGTTCTGTCTCTGCCAGTGCCAAAGGTACCCCTGTTAGGTGAGCCTTCTTTCTTCTTTCATTAATTGTTTTTTTCATCAGAGTTGTCCATAATGGATAATTATTTCTATTTAATTTGAAACCAATTGACAAATTGTCAGAATTGGTTTGTAGTGATTACATTCCAAGACTATTGCGTAGCATATTTGTAATTTGTAATATCAATTCGTCAGAAATAGTTGATTTTGGATTGGTAGTGCTGCCGGTTTCTTCAGATACGGATATGTTGGATTTTGGTAATATTGTTGGGACAGTGATGATATTTCTGAGTTCCCAAAACCTAACTCTGCTCGGATACGCTGGTACAAAGGGTTTAGAAAAAAAAAAGAAAAATAATTTAAAAAAGTATCATATTCATTTCTTCACTTGATTACAAGATTCTTACCAATATATAGACTAAGAATACGTTAATAAGTACGCTAATTATAGAATAATATTCTAATAAATTACATTAATTTTTTTCTGAGTCTCTTTAATATTTTCCTAATTTTGTCCCTAATTATGATATTTTAATATAAATCTCTTAAAGAGTTTGTGCAATTAAGTTTATAAAGTTCTTCACCATTGTGCCTTGTCTCTTTCATTTTGTTCCCCTGCCAGATCAGACAAAGGAGTTCAGGATAGAGAGAATGTATAGCCATACACACTAAGAAACAAGTTAGTTCTAAAAGTTAAGTTCCTCAGTACTTCATCATATGGACATAAAAGAAGGAACAACAAATTTTTTTTAATCAAAGGAGTAATATAATTTTTAAAATAACTCTCAATAAAGGATATGACCAGCTGTGACATACACTGAGACCACCAGATCATTAAATCTATCTACCGATTTGAAGAACCTACATCAATAATGTTAAGAAATAAGCTGCTGAGTAAAAGAATATTACAAATAAAAGCAGTACACACAAAAAAGAATAATCATAAGATCAAATTTGCCTATTTAAAATTAGATTCTGTATCAACTTGTAACTCACCTAACGCTAGTAGTCCTGAATAATATCGAAAACAGCATGCAGGATAAACTGATGCAGCTGAGCAGCATCCTCTTTCTATCACAGAGTAGCATAGAAAGGTGTGAATACAAAATTATTATAAAGGACCTAACAAAATTTATTTAAGAATAAGAACCCAAAAAAAACTATTAGATGATAATAATATCTTTTAATGGAATCATCATCTCTTTTTATTTTAATTGTGTTTTCCTTTCATTTTATGTCCAGCGCCAAGTGCCAATTATCCGATTTTC
>NC_029793.2:24560100-24578155 GCF_000816755.2 Arachis ipaensis
AAAACATCCAAAGTATTAGTTTTTAACCTACAAGATAAAATAATAAATAATAAATTAACACTAATTCATTAATTATAGATATTATGTGTTTAAAATTAGGGATAAGTATTGTTTTTCTCCCTAACGTTTAGGGTCGGAGTCAAATTCGTCCCTAATATTATTTTAGATTTAAAATCGTCTCCAACATTTTAAAACGGTATTAAAGTCGTCTTTTTTAATAATTTTTTTAAATGACAAAAATGCCCCTTTTCCACTCGTTCACTCCTCCTCCTCCTCTTATTCTTCTCCTTCTTCTATTAGCAAAATTCAAACTACAAATCCTTCTTCTTCTATTAACAAAATTTAAAATTACAAATCTTTAAATACAATTAACAAAACTCAAGATTGTGATGAACAAAAACAAGAACAAAAATTAGGAAATTAGAAATTCTGATAAACAACATCAAATTCTCAAATCCAACAACAACAGATTCAGATTTAAAAACAAAAACAAAAAAATGAAAAAAATAACAGCATCCAGAAGCAATCCAGAAACAACAACAGAACAAAAATAAGCTTCAAATCTAACAACAACAACAACAACAACAACAATAACAACCACAACAACAATAACATATTCAGATTTTAAAAATAATAAAAACAGAAAATGAAAAAAGCAACAGCAATCTAGAAACAAGAACATAACAAAAACAAGAACAAAGATTAGAGAAGGTGGTTGCAGTAGCAGCAGCGACGTAGGGAGGGGAGCAACTCGGCGATGACCTCCTCCAGCCTCGACAAAAACTACTGCAGAGTTTGTGATGAATTTGAAAATTAGGGATTATGATGAAATAGAACAGAAATTAGGAACTTGAATCTTAACTTACCTATAATGGTAGTGACGGTAGAGCTGCATGGTGGTGGTGGCAGTGAATCTGGATAGCGGAGAGTAGGGAGGGAAGGGGAAGGGAGGCGCGGCAGTGATGTTAGAAATGCGAGGAACACGACGACTACCACCACCACCTCTCCGACGACGACGAGGAACAAGAGGCGAGGGCGAGGGCTAGGTGCGGTGAGGCAAGGTGAGGCGAGGTCGAGGGGGAGGGCGTCGGCGTCGGCGTCCGCGACCACGACGGCGACGGCGAGACTTTCTTCTCTCCTTCTCTCTCTCTGAGTCTCTGCTCTGAGTTTCTGCTTCTCTCTTCTCTGGATGTGAGTGAGAAGAAGTGAAGAACGAAGAAGAGCTTGCTTCTCTCTCTCTCTCTTGTGATATACCCAAGGGTAAAATCGTCCAAAAAAACGATTTTAATACCGAATAAAACGTTGGGGATGATTTTAAATCCAAAATAACATTGGGGACAAATTTGATTCCGACCCTAAACGTTAGGAACCAAAACAATACTTATCCCTTAAAATTATAGATGTTATACATATAAAATTATGGATGTAAAATTAAAAATTTTTAACAACTACTACTATACAACTCATATTTTACATATAAACTATTAGAAAGTAAAGTAGAAAATAAAATATAAACAAAAAATTAAAAAATAAATTATTAAAAATAATTATCAACTCATTATATTAAAATAAATAAAAAAATATACATATGAATATTAAATAAAAAATATTAAAATAATTAAAATTATGACAACTAGTGTACATATTAGATAATAATTTGAAAAATACAATAAGACACATAGTTTAAAATTTGGTAATATTAATTGTAAAAATTTATTAATTATGAACATCATATGTATAAAATTATGAATATTATGAGTATAAAATTATGGATGTTATTAATATAAAATTATGGATGTTATGTGTATAAACGTATGGATATTATGAGTAAATTTGTCAATTGAATAAATTAATTTAAGTATTTCATATTTTTTAAATCCAATTATGATAAAATTTGAAAATATTTGTGTTAAAAAATCAGAATAAATTATTATTCCACTTTGAAAACATAAAACAAATATTATGTAAGTGAGATAATAAATTAGTGATTATAAAAAAATTAATTAAAATTAATGACAACAAGCTCGGCTCATTTAATTTATGAGCTCAATTCCAGGCTCAAGCTTGGCTCACCAGCTCACGAGCTTAGCTTATCGAGCTATTAACGAGCCGAGCTCGAGCTGGCTCATGAGCTGGCTTGACTCACTTCCAGCCCTAGAGACAGAAGCCTATATATATGTTTCTAAACGTGAGTGGTCTCATTAGAGGGAGTAAGATGGCTAGTGAGGAGAGTTTTGTTGTTTTGGTTCACCACAGAGGATCCATTAAGAGAAAAACTCGTTCCGGTGTGAAGTTCACAGATAAGGATCCTCTCTGTATTGTCGTTAGTCCTAGGACGAGCTATGATGACCTTGTTAGATCTGTGCTGATGAAACTCGGTCTGGAAGGTGCGAAGCGGGTTAAGAAGTTTTTCTATCGCATTCCAATCACGGTCCTCCAGGATACCGTGAAGTATGATTGTTTCACGATTGGTAGTGATGAGGACTTGCAAGTCATGTTTCTTTGTCGGTGGCAGTTTCCGGAGGTCAGGACACCATAATTGTTGGCAAAGCTTGTTGATGTGGTATCCAGCTCAGGGGGTTCGAACCGGAATACCACCACTTTAGCCACGGCAGCCGGTTCTAGTTCCCGGCCTGCCGTTGCTTCTTCCTCCGTCCCTGTGTACGAGCCAACGGTCCAACCCGTCGCATCCCCGTCCTTTGCTGCTGATCTGAATGGCAGCGGAGGGGACGAGGTAGGATCATTTGACATTGCGCCGAACGCTTTACCGGGCGTTGCACCGCTTGGCGTTGGAGATGGATTTTTGGGGGAAGGAGAGGAGGATGACGTCGAGCCGGATATGATTGATGATGACAGCGGCGATGATATTGGAGCGAGTGAGCCTGCATTGGCGGCAGGTGGTTCTAGCTCTGGCACACAGCAGTATCCACTACATTTTTCCTCTTTGGACTTGGATGCCATGAGGCAGGAGGGGGTTTCTGGTCACTCTGTTGGATTCGGAGCTAGAGATGCGGAAGGGACTGCTGGTCTGACAGATTTCCAGGTTGGTAAGAGAGTGACATAAAAAATTAAAATATAAATAAGTTATATAAGTAAAATCAAATTAAATTTTTTTTTTACTAACTATAAATTATTTTAGTTCCCAAACTTTTTTCTTCCCTAAAACCTATCTTAATTAGTTCCTTGGGTATCAAAGAGTTGTAACAAGGAGATTCTACAATCTCATCAATTGGGGAAAGCTTATATACATAGTCCCATGATCATCTTTTCTCGTTCAATTTTGCGTAAAGTTTATTATTTTTATGTTTTACACCCCTTAATTTTATTTTTTGTCCTCTTATCTAGTTATGTTTTTTATGTCGAGTCCTTCCAAAATCCAAACATAAATTCTAACTTTACCCCTGGTGCCATCCGATAATCAGAGAACCTTACTATTGGACATAAACCCTAACTCCACTACACTCCACCGCCTCAAACTTGCAATTGAAGATAATTATGACATCTCCGTTTTTTAGTAGCGTTTGTTTATCTCCAACAACCTTCAATTGAGCGGGAATTACGATTCTGCACTCATTTTCAACTTCGGCGTCAAACGTTACTCAACCTTAACCTTTGACGTTCACAATCAGAAAATTGTTTATTATATATAAATTTATAGATAAATTTGGTCTCTTTTATCAATGTATTTTGTCCTTCTATAGAAATTTTATCAGAAATTATTTACTGACAGATTTATTCTATCGATAATTTACTGACAGATTTTTTTCATTATCGACATAATTTTTTTTCGGTAATGGTCCCCAATTTTACTAAAAATTGTCAGAATTTTCGACAATTTTTTTACGATAATTTATCAACATATTTTTTTTGTCACGGACAGAATTTTTCTTGGTAATCATCACTTTAATTTCGTTTAAATCGTCACATTCAGCACACTTCCTTCGACAGTTCCTAAGCCACGATTTGACTTTTTCAATTCGAAGTCGCCACCAACTATGATAGATAGTGCTACTGTAAATTTGAGAATGATGGTTTCAGTGGCTAAGAGAATGGGAGATTGAATCTTAGCCCCCTTTTTCTTGCTAACACTTGCTGGATTTAGAGGAGACTTTTCTGTTTTTTTAGCTCGTCCCTAGCCACGAGACTTTTTCGTTTTGTCTCGTCACTTGGCACGAGACATTTTTGGTTTTTGCTCCTGTGTAGTAGAAAACAGAAATGGAGTAGGAGAGAAGAGAGATTACACCCAGATATATCCTGGTTCAGCTGCTAAGTGCAGTGCAGCCTACATCCAGTCTCCATCACAAACATGATGGAATTTCACTATAATCTTTCCAGATTACAAACTGTAAAGTGCTAACCCAACTTACAAGGGGATTCCCACAGAATCATGAAACACAACATAGATGAGCAAAGGAACTCTAAGACATCTATGGCTTTTTCTTTTAATTCTGCACTCTCTGCCTTTTTCCGCTCTATGGCTTTTTCATATAAACCTCACTGTTTGCCTTTTTCCATGAGACTCAAGACATGGCAAAATTAAACAGAAAAATACTAAACAGAATACATTGAAGGAGAAGAAAATCTGTAAGCTTAGGTAGCTCTGAGAATCCTGTGCCTTGCACTCTCACTGCTTACTTCTAACTCCTTGCTCCAACCAGTGGCTGTTCCCCCTTTTTATAGAAGAGAGAAGCCTTCACACTTGAAGCCAAAAATCCAAGCCAATTTTTTCTTCCTTCAAGAAACCGGTTCGGCCACACAGAGAGAGAAGAGATAACCATGCAAAACCCAACATGCAAATACCTCTAGTTCTTTCTTGATCATCACCCTTCATCAATCCGAGCTCTCCATCCTTGGCTTGCTCTCCAAGATGGATTTCTGGCCCTTGATGCTTCATGATGATAATGACTTCATCTGCTTTAATCTCTACCTCAACCATCACTTCGCCACTCTAGCTACTTCCTGTGGTGGTTGAGTAGAATCAAAGACAAGCCATGCTTCAAGAATCTCCCTGACTGGCCGTGATCTTCTTCTTCCTTTTTGAGCATGGAGAAGCCAAGATTACCTCACCAAATCTATCCAAAATTGGTGACAATCTCAGCCACAGCTCATTTTTATTTTAGTATGTTTTCTTGCCATCATTGTGATGGTCTTTAGGCTTGCTTTCTCTTCCTTTCGGTAGCTCATTTTTGCTTCCATGGCTACCAATGTTTCCTGTGTAATAACCGAAGAGAGAAAGAGATGAGAGAGAAGAAAGAATCTGAAGAAAAAGCAATTCATAGTGGTTAAACTAATTAATTGAAAATAGCTTGCTTTTGCTTCCCTTAGTTGGCGTGTAGCAATGATGCCTTTAGTCAAATCAATATTCTCTCACTTGCTTATATTCCCAATGCTTAAGTTAGCTTTGAAATCCTTCCAAGAGGTGTAATGGAATTCGTTGGAAGCATTGAGGCTTTTTCTTTGCTTCATGGATTCGGACAAAGCATGAGGAAATCTCATCTTCAAATAGAATTGGGCTTGGTTGCTATAATTATTAAATTTCTGGCCCAATTGCAACATTTGCTTTCCTGATGAGTTTTGGAACGGATCAAGCATAGGAAAACATTCATCAAAATTAAATATGGGCTTGGTTGCAATAACATTTAGCTTGGCCCATTAATACAACAATTCAGCCACATAATAGGAAACATGTAGCAAGGCTGATTGTTGGTTTTAATTTGGGCTAGCAACATTTTTATTTTCCGGCCCAATTAAAAACCTGCATCACAAAATTATTAATTAACATATGTTATGTGAAAGTCAAATTAATAATTTTGTAATTTAAATATTTTAATAATGTTTGTTCATCATCAAAATTAAATTAGAGTTTTCCAAACTCATCAATCTCCCCTTGATGACAAACATTATTAAAATTGAAATGGAAAGAAATTTGAAAAAATTGAGTATGAGTACTCCCTTTGAAGATTGAATTTCTCCCCATTTCTAAATGTCACATGGCTCCCCCTTAATATATACCATTGTTACCAAGGGAAGCACTAACCTGTAACATTTTAATCAAACTTCAAGAACAATGTTATTTAGCATGTTATATGATGCTAAATGCTTGATTTATGAGCAGTTTTAATTAATAATCAAAACTCATTTGATATCATAAACTGATTTACTGCTCAAACAATACCACAAAACAAAGTGGTTCAAAAATTTCAAATATTTTCCAGTCAAGATATCAGAGCTATATTATTCAAGTAAGGAAAATATTTTTGAATCACATATGATCACATCAAAACATGGCAGCTGTTAGATATCACAATTTAAAGGAACTGCCAAATATAAGTTTTCAAACCAACAAGTTTACCAAGATGAATAAGACTATTCCTATTTCAATACAAGCATGTTCATCAAGATCAACAATCAGGCATTCATATGATCAATACAAACATATTGTCAAACATCATCATAAACCAAATGCCAAGTGCATTTCCAACAGCAGTAACCATAGTGAAACAAATGCAATAACATGCGTTCTTTAAACAAAGGAGATCATGAATTTTCAATTTGAAAATTTCATCCCCTGTTTCATCAAATCCTCCCCTGTTTCATTAGTTTCAATTTCAATTTTGGAAACTAATTTTCCTCCCCCTTTTGGCATCAAGGGGCACCTGCACAAAATATGAACAACATAACAAAGTATCCATAATAAAGTAACAGGAGTGTATCAAAGTATCATAGAGCAGTGAGTATCAAGTCATGTTCCTACAAAAAACAGATTGAGCCTAATGGAGCCAATATCAAGTAAAAGTAAAGAAACAGTCATTAATCATCAGAAAGATTAAACTCTGAACTGGAATCATCTTCGTAATCCCCTGTCCCCATGTCATCATCAAAGTTTTTAATCATGAAACCAACTCTTTCGTGACATTTCTTCCAAGCCCTTTCCTGTTCATATTCCAATTTCCGGGCAGCCTTGTGAGATTTACGCATTAGCTTGGCCATGTTGCGAAACTCTTTGAGAACTTCCCGGATTGATTGAGTGACATCTGAGGGTTCAGGATGGCTCTCCAGATCGCTGAGAGATGGTTCAGAGGGAACAGACCGCTTGCCTTTCTTGCCCGAAACTCCTCCTCCTTTAATCATGAAAATCTTGTTCTCAACAGATTCATTAGACAAATCAACCTTAAAGTACTCAAATATACATGTGAGAAACATGCCATATGGAAGATTAGCCTTTTTAGTACTCTTTACTGCTTCCCACATATGACGTATCATAATATAAGCAAATGAAATTGGGGTAGAAGTAATGAGAGCAAATAGGATAATAGAATCAGAAACTGTTACTCTATAGTGAGAACCACTTTGAGGAGTGAGGATATGAGTGATGATACGGTGCAATAGAGAGTTCTCCAGGTCGAGTGCTTTGTGAGTTGGGATTAATCCATCTAGTCCAGAAAGGTTTGCACAGATGTGTTGCAAGACAGCTTGTTGTGTGACTCCTACTTGATCATCCCATTTATCAATCATGTAAACTTTTGGTCCTTCATCTTCATACCCAAGAGCAGCACCTATAGTTTGAGGATTGAGAGTGATGTAAACACGCTTGACGTAAGAATGGGTTGAGCCATCAATCAAACGCATGTTTGCATAGAATTCCCGGACCAGCCCCGGGTAAACCAGTTTCTGAATATGAACCAGAGGGGTCCATTTCAGAGCATCAAACAGAGAGGAAAAGTTGATTCCTTTGGTGGCCAGATTTTCAAGATTCACCAAGTAAGAGGGGTAGAGATGTCGTTTCAGCAAGACCTCTTTGTGAAATTCATAGAACGCACATGAGTAGAACCTAGAGGGATCAAAATGGGAATGAGGTTTGTGAAACTTGTTCTTGAATTCGAGTGACTCCAAATTCGCAGGTTCCTTTGTATCATTCAACACAAAGCTTTTCTGCCTCTTTTGAGAGCTTCTTGCATGTGGGGTGGATCTTTTTGGTGATGATTGAGGGAGCGAGGTATGTGACTCGTCTTCTTCCTCTTCAACACTTGGTTCCTTGGCCTTTCCAGATTTGCCTCTCCCTAACGTTTTCTTGGCAACAACCTTACGGCGCATGGTTTCGGTCCTTTTGGAAGGAGGGGAATGAGTAGAAGATGATGTAGAATGGAGATGGATATGTGTATGGGTTGGAGGTGATGAAAAAGGTGGGTTTTTTGGAATGGGGGTTCGGCTACTTCTCCTAAGTGCAGTTTTCTTTTTCATGGTAGGAGAAATGGAGAGGTTGAATATGAAGAGGTGAGTGCCGAAAGAGAGTGAAGGTGGAAGGAGGTTAGTGGTGCAATAAATGAGGATTGGAGAGAGATGATGGGGAAGTTATTGACCATAATGGCGCGGTTATTAACCAAATGGAAGTTTCAAAAAGTGATAAAAAGGGAGTTTTCCTTGAATCAAGGGATTAGTTGGAAAGAAAAGATATGATTTGACAACATGCTTCTTCCAACAAGATTTGAAAAGACAATCCAAGGGATTTTGTGATTTTATTTTTCAAAGAAAGAATAACTAACTAAACTGCCATGGTGGGGTCAGGAATTATTGGGTGGGCCCCATGAAAATTTAAATCTGCGTTGCCTCCCCCTTGATCATAGCTCCTCCATCAAGCCTGCATTTTTATCTCGTCCAAACCTACGAGACAAAACTAAACAGAGTTAAAAATTCACAAATTTTCAATGAAACTTAAATCAAACATTCCCAAACTCTTTCTCAAGGTACAGAATCTGTCTTCACAGAGTGGTTTTGTAAAAATATCAGCAATTTGGTCTTCAGATTTTACAAATTGAATATCAATAGTTTCCTTTTGCACATGTTCTCTAATGAAATGATATTTAATTTCAATGTGCTTTGTTCTTGAGTGCAGAACAAGATTTTTTGAGATGTTTATAGCACTCATATTATCACAAAATAAGGGTATACTATTGATTTTTAATTTGTAATCTTCTAATTGTGTTTTTAACCAAATTAATTGAGTGCAACATGCAGATGCGGAAAT
The DNA here is from genome assembly GCF_000816755.2 of Arachis ipaensis. Classification (NCBI taxonomy): domain Eukaryota; kingdom Viridiplantae; phylum Streptophyta; class Magnoliopsida; order Fabales; family Fabaceae; genus Arachis; species Arachis ipaensis. Next base: position 24,569,126 of record NC_029793.2, read on the forward strand.
ATATTCTGCTTCAGCTGTGGATAAAGCCACTGTGGCTTGCTTTTTGCTTGATCACATATTGAGTGAGCTTCCAAGGAAGCAACACATGCCGGATGTGCTTCGTCTATCCACTCTATCTCCCGCAAAATCTGCATCACAAAAACCTACTGCACAAAAGTCATCAGATTTAGGATACCATAATCCATAATCACAAGTTCCCTTAATATATCTAATGATGCGCTTAACAGCCGTGAGATGGGATTCTTTTGGGTGAGATTGGAACCTTGAACATACACCCACACTTTGGACAATGTCCGGTCTAGAGGAGGTAAGGTACATGAGTGAACCTATCATTCTCCTATACCTTGTTTCATCCACATCTTGACCATCATCATCCTTTTCAAGTTTTGTGTTGGGATGCATTGGTGTACCCATTGCTTTGGAATTTTCTAGGCCAAACTTTTTAATAAGTTCTTTTGCATACTTTCCTTAGTAAATAAAAGTACCACTAGGAGTTTGTTTAATTTGGAGGCCAAGAAAGAAAGTAAGCTCTTCCATTAAATTCATTTCAAACTCACTAGTCATGAGTTTTCCAAACTCTTCACATAAGGAAATGTTGGCCGATCCAAATACAATATCATCAACATAAACTTGAACAAGAAGTATGTCATCATTAGATGCTTTAATAAATAAAGTAGTGTCGGTGGTACCCCTTTGAAATTGATTTTCCAACAATAAGGCACTAAGCCTTTCATACCAAGCTCTTGGAGCTTGTCTAAGACCATAAAGAGCCTTAGTTAACTTGAAAACATGATTTGGAAACTCTTTTTGTTCAAAACCGGGGGGTTGTGCCACATACACTTCTCTATCAATAAAGCCATTAAGGAAAGCACACTTAACATCCATTTGAAACATTTTGAAACCTTTGTGGGCGACATAGGCAAGAAGCAATCTAATTGCTTCCATTCTAGCTACCGGAGCAAAAGATTCATCAAAATCTATACCCTCTTCTTGATCATAACCTTGGGCCACTAATCTAGCCTTGTTACGAACAACTTGTCCATCCTCACCAAGTTTACTTTTAAATACCCACTTAGTACCGGTAACTTTCTTACCATCCGGATGAGGTACTAGTGTCCAAACCTCATTCTTGTCAAATTAAGCAAGCTCCTCTTGCATTGCTTTAACCCATGATGGATCCTCAAGAGCTTGTTTGACATTGTTGGGCTCTATTTGTGACAAGAGAGCAAGATTGCTAGGTTCGGCTTGCCTTTTGGTGGATGATCTTGTTGTTACACCATGAGAGGGATCACCAATGATGAAGTCATGAGGATATCCCCTCATAGACTTCCATTCTCTAGGCTTTCGGACAGGTGTAGAGCTTTGATGATCTTCTGGTGGTCTCACTGTTTCAGTTGCTCGTGCCTGCTCAGGAGCCAAAATGGAAATGTCTCCTCCAATCTGACGAGACAAAACCGGGTTGACAGATTCTTCACTTTGCACAGATTTAGGATTTTCTTTATTTGTTCCAGCCTCTTCACAATCTGAATCAATATCCTTCACAATACTGGGAATTAAGTTAGAATCACAAAAAGTAACATGTATGGATTCCTCTATGGTTCTATGCTCTTTAAGATAAACTCTATAGGCCTTACTTGTGGTGGAATATCCAACAAACATTCCTTCATAGGATTTTGGATCAAACTTTCCAAGATTTTCTTTATTAAAACATTTGCATCCAAAAATATGAAAGTACTTAAGATTTGGAGGGGTTCCTTTCCATAGCTCATAAGGGATTTTCTTTAACCATTTTCTAATGATTGTTCTATTCAAAATATAACATGCTGTGTTCACAGCTTCAGCCCACAAAAATTTAGGAATCTCATTCTCACATAGCATAGCCCTAGTCATCTCTTGAAGACTTCTATTTCTTCTTTCAACCACCCCATTTTGTTGGGGGTTCTAGGACATGAAAAATTATGAGAAATTCCTAAGTCATCACAGAATTTTTCAAAATCTTGATTTTCAAATTCCCTTCCATGATCACTTCTCAAATGGGCAATTTTCAAATCCTTTTCATTTTGAATTTTCTTGCAAAGAGTGGAAAAGGCTTGAAAAGCATCATTCTTTTGAGCAAGGAAAAGTACCCAACCAAATCAAGAGTAATCATCTACCACCACAAGACCATAGTGTTTACCTCCTAAACTTTGAGTTCTAGTAGGACCAAAAAGATCAATATGTAACATCTCCAATGGCCTTTTGGTTGAGATTCCATCTTTTAATTTAAAAGAGAATTTTACTTGTTTGCCCAATTGGCAAGCATCACAAGTAAGATCCTTATCAAACTTGATGTTTGGAATTCCTCTAACCAAATTCTTTTTGACTAGCTTAGAAATTTGGTACATGCTAGCATGACCCAACTTTCTATGCCAAAGCCATTTTTCAGATTCAAGAGATGTAAAGCATGTTATATTTTGTTCCTTTAAATCCCCAAGAGTTAATCCATACACATTGTTACACCTTTTAGCTTCAAATAAAATATCCCCAGTTTTCTCACAAACAACCAAACAAACAAACTTCTTAAAAACAACTTCAAAACCCAAATCACACAATTGACTAACACTAAGCAAATTATGTTTCAAACCATGTACAAGGAGAACATCATTTATACAAGAAGAAAAATTTTTACCAACTTTCCCAACAACCACTATTTTTCCTTTTGCATCATCACCAAAAGTGACAAGACCTCCATCATATTCATCAAGTTTTATGAAGAAGGTTGTCTTCCCGGTCATATGCCTAGAACATCCGCTGTCCATATACCACATATTTTCTTTCCGTTTGGATGCTAGGCACACCTACAAAACAAGCTTAAGTGACCTTAGGTATCCAAATTTTCTTGGATCCTTTCACGTTAAACCATCTCCTATGTCCTAAGCCATTGTAATCAAAAACAACTTTACAAACTTTATCACCAATCATTCTTTCACCAAAGAAACATTGAATAGGAAAGTGTCCATTTCGTTTGCATAGCCTACAAAATCTTGGAGTTGCTGTTTTGTTAAAGTAGGTGGGGTCTTGATACCTTGTATCATTTGAAGATGAGGCAATGTTTTTAAAATGAGATTTTTCATATTTATAAAACCCCAACCCAGCCTTGTCATAAAGAGGTTTTTGACTAGCCAAAATTTGATTCAAATTTTCAGAACTTTGGGTGAATTTCGCTAAGTCTTCCTTAAGCCTTTTAACCTCTTTAAGAAACTCTTCATTTTGCTTAAAATAATCTACATATGCAAGAACAGAATGATTACTTTCACAACTCTTAATTTGGGCTCTTAACTGCTTATTTTCCTCAACAAGGTCACAAGCAGTTTCGGCCTCTCTTACTTTCTCTTTAAGAAAACTATTTTCAGCTTTAAGAATGGTGATTTGTTGTTCAAGCTCTTGATTTTCCAGCAGAAAATATCTTATTTTTTCAGAAAGGTGGTCTATCATAAGATGAAGATCTTCAGTGTTAGGGTTATGAAAGACTACCTGATCTATGTGATCTGCCATGAGATATGGTTGTGACTTGGTCTCGGTTTCTTCATCATCATCATCTGAGTCATTCTCCAAGTCTTCCCATGAGGCCATTAGTCCCTTCTTCTTTACTCTTTTCGGCTTTTCCTCCTTCTTTAACTTGGGACAATCAGATTTGAAGTGCCCCATTTCCTTGCAATTGTAACAGGTTACTTTGCTAAGTCTTTCTTCATCTTCCTTGAGCTGCTGCCTTTGCCTTTGAGCTTCACCATTTTCCTAAATTTTTTTGCAAACAACACAAACTCATTTTCAGAAGAGTTATCACTGGATTCATCATCCAGAGGGTTAGTCACAGAAGAAAAAGCTATTCCTTTCTTTTTTGAATCTTTTTTTCAAATAGGTGTTTTCAAAAGCAAGAAGATTTCCTCTCAAATCATCAACTGTCATGGAATCTAAGCTACTGCTCTCAGAAATAATTAAAGCTTTTGTTTCCCACTCTTTTGTAAGACATCTCAACACTCTTCTCACTAGCACAGATTCTGAATGTGTAATTCCCAGAGCATCTAAGCCAACAATGATGGTGTTGAACCGTTCGAACAGTTCATCAATGGACTCTCCTTCCTTCATTGCAAACATTTCATATTCTCTGTTCAACATGTCTGTCCAAGTTTTCTTAACAATGGTGGTTCCTTCATGAGTGATTTGTAGCTTGTCCCAGATTTCCTTTGCCGTTGTGCATCGTAATACTCGTCGGTACTCCTCAAAGCTGATAGCACAGTTGAGCAGGTTTACTGACTTGGCAATTAACTCTATTTTCTTCATATCTTCTTCGGTCCATCTTGTTTCTGGTTTGAGAGAGACTACTCCTTCTGCACTTGTGGTAGTTGGAAATTGAGGCCCTTCCAGGATAATCTTCCAAAGTCTGTAATCCACTGCTTGTACAAATATCTTCATCCTCTCCTTCCAATAGGTATAATTTTTCCCATTGAAAAGAGGAGGTCTGTTGCTTGATTGACCTTCAGTCAGATTATAGGACACCACATTTATGCCACTGTTCTCTGCCATGAGGATCTTTACTCCAAGCTGCAAAGCTTGATCTCTTTGAGACCAAGCTCTGATACCAATTGATGGTTTCAGTGGCTAAGAGAAGGGGGGGTTGAATCTTAGTCCCTTTTTTCTTGCTAACACTTGCTGGATTTAGAGGAGACTTTTCTGTTTTTTTAGCTCGTCCCTAGCCATGAGACTTTTTCGTTTTGTCTCGTCACTTGGCACGAGATATTTTTTATTTTTGCTCATGTGTAGTAGAAAATAGAAATGGAGTAGGAGAGAAGAGAGATTACACCCAGATATATCCTGGTTCAGCTGCTAAGTGCAGTGCAGCCTACATCCAGTCTCCATCACAAACATGATGGAATTTCACTATAATCTTTCCAGATTACAAACTGTAAAGTGCTAACCCAACTTACAAGGGGATTCCCACAGAATCATGAAACACAACATAGATGAACAAAGAAACTCTAAGACATCTATGGCTTTTTCTTTTAATTTTGCACTCTCTACCTTTTTCCGCTCTATGGCTTTTTCATACAAACCTCACTGTTTGCCTTTTTCCATGAGACTCAAGACATGACAAAATTAAACAAAAAAAATACTAAACAGAATACATTGAAGGAGAAGAAAATCTGTAAGCTTAGGTAGCTCTGAGAATCCTGTGCCTTGCACTCTCACTGCTTACTTCTAACTCTTTGCTCCAACCAGTGGCTGTTCCCCCTTTTTATAGAAGAGAAAAGCCTCCACACTTGAAGCCAAAAACCAAGCCAACTTCTTCTTCCTTCAAGAAACCGGTTCGGCCACACAGAGAGAGAAAAGATAACCATGCAAAACCCAACATGCAAATACCTCTAGTTCTTTCTTGATCATCACCCTTCATCAATCCGAGCTCTCCACCCTTGGCTTGCTCTCCAAGATGGATTTCTGGCCCTTGATGCTTCATGATGATAATGACTTCATCTGCTTTAATCTCTGCCTCAACCATCACTTCGCCACTCTAGCTACTTCCTGTGGTGGTTGAGCAGAATCAAAGACAAGCCATGCTTCAAGAATCTCCCTGGCTGGCCGTGATCTTATTCTTCCTTTTTGAGCATGGAGAAGCCAAGATTACCTCACCAAATCTATCCAAAATTGGTGACAATCTCAGCCACAGCTCATTTTTATTTTAGTATGTTTTCTTGCCATCATTGTGATGGTCTTTAGGCTTGCTTTCTCTTCCTTTCGGTAGCTCATTTTTGCTTCCATGGCTACCAATATTTCCTGTGTAATAATCGAAGAGAGAAAGAGATGAGAGAGAAGAAAGAATCTGAAGAAAAAGCAATTCATAGTGGTTAAACTAATTAATTGAAAATAGCTTGTTTTTGCTTCCCTTAGTTGGCGTGTAGCAATGATGCCTTTAGTCAAATCAATCTTCTCTCATTTGCTTATATTCCCAATGCTTAAGTTAGCTTTGAAATCCTTCCAAGAGGTGTAATGGAATCCGTTGGAAGCATTGAGGCTTTTTCTTTGCTTCATGGATTCGGACAAAGCATGAGGAAATCTCATCTTCAAATGGAATTGGGCTTGGTTGCTATAATTATTAAATTTCTGGCCCAATTGCAACATTTGCTTTCCTGATGAGTTTTGGAACGGATCAAGCATAGGAAAACATTCATCAAAATTAAATATGGGCCTGGTTGCAATAACATTTAGCTTGGCCCATTAATACAACAATTCAGCCACATAATAGAAAACATGTAGCAAGGCTGATTGTTGGTTTTAATTTGGGCTAGCAACATTTTTATTTTCCGGTCCAATTAAAAACCTGCATCACAAAATTATTAATTAACATATGTTATGTGAAAGTCAAATTAATAATTTTGTAATTTAAATATTTTAATAATGTTTGTTCATCATCAAAATTAAATTAGAGTTTTCCAAACTCATCAGAGAACTTTGATTTTAAAAAGGTAAAATGTAAGTCAAAAGAGAATATGACATCCAAAAATAACATTATCACTTAATAAAATTAATATGATCCTTTCTCTTAAATAAAATTTATTATCCTTATTAATAATTTTAGTATATTTTCTCCTTCTTTTTAATTAACCTTTATTAGTAGTCTTTATTACTCCTAATTCTCTCTTTTTAATTCTTTAAAAATATTCTTTGTTCTTTCCAAAATTAGACTTATTAATAAGTTTTTCAAGCTATACAAAATTGATTGAAAGCATAAGGACTATTTGACTAAAAGTTTTATAATTATATGAATTCAATTGAATTTTTTATCCAATATCAATTCTTCATTATAAATTTTTGAGACTTAAAGTTCTAATAAAAAATTAATATTTGAGAACAATTAGAAATTTTCAGAGTATTTTAAACCGAAATAAATTCTAGAATAAAATCTCAAATTGGTATTTAAATTTGTTTTGAGTAATTACTCGATACTTTTTTCGTTAATGTTAGTTTTTAAATTTTTGAATAGAGACAAAGCTTCCATTCCACAAGCCAATGCTACTGTTCATGTCAGTGGTTGAATCATAGCATTAAAAAAAAAACATTATTTTGTAATATTATTGTACCATATATAGTGTTTACTAAAGTGGTAATGCATATGTGTGGCGTATTTGGAATAATTAACAATATAAAAATCAGTAATTATAAAATACTTCAATTTGTGTTGAAATAGTGAATTTGATATTTTAACTTCCATTATAAACAAGAATCCCAAAACAATAATTCATGTTGAAGTGTCACATCTAATAATACATTTCAAGAGCTATGTTCCTAAGTCTTAACTCCTAACTCCTAATTAGGGTAAAAATAGGACAGGCTTTATTTTTAATAGGTCTGGTCTATCATGTAATTGATTGACTTGAGTCTGATTTGCAGTTTGTTATAAATTTTTTTTAAAGTACTAAATTTAATTTGTTATTCATTTTGGATTGGCCTGAAGCTTGTTAAAAAGTCTGCTAATTTTTTTTTACAAAAATAAAAATAGTTTTTTAAAAAAATATTTTTTAATAAAATATTTTTTAAGGAAGAATTAAAAATAAGGACCACTAATATAGGTGATGAGCCAAAAACTTGATACGCTTGAATATTGGTAAGTACACTAAATTACTCCAAGTAATACCACGGTAAGTGAATATCGTTTCTACGAGGACTAAAGGATTGAGTTAAGCAACTTCTAGTTAAATTTTCTAATTAGATCAATCAAACTTTAACAAGAGGATTTGAATCTTGAAGTAGAATCTTGAAATAGTGAGGAACAGTAAAGGAGAGTGTTTGATTATGAATGAGAGTGTGCTTACCAGTGACGGATCCAGAAAATTTTTTCAGTGAGGGCAAAATATATATAATATAATAATAATTTTTATAATTGATGTTATAAAATAGGAATATTCTTTAAATTATTTAACCAATAAATTAAAATAAAATAATAATTCAAAATAATAACAAATACTTTTTATAATTGATTATATACACTAACTATCTGTACTACACTAATATATGCGCATTACTGCTGTACTCACTCTTTGTATATGTATGTGTGTATTATTACTGTACTCACTCTTTATATATGTATTAGTTTATTAGCCAAGTGACATTAATCGAGTAATTAATTTTAATTGGAGACTAAAGTGTCTGATCCGAAATTCTTTAAGAATCAAAATAGGTAAATATTCTAAATAATATATGTTAATAGTCTTTTATGACATTTTTTTAAATATATTTAAATGTGTTCAAAATTTAATAAAAATAATTTATTTTTTATAAAAATAAGTTAATTCAAAACTAACATTTTATAATAGCACCGACAGAAACCCTAAAATTAAAAATAAAAATTTAAGAATGAATTAGGGGCTACAATGAGAAAGAGCAAATGATTAGCAACGTGATAGAGCATAGTTATCAATTCAAAACTGAAAAGTCAGGTGACCAGATAGACACTAGTGTTGACAGACGAACTTTCGAACTGGCAAAAATCTGTTAGTAAAATGAGGATGGGAATTCAAAGAGTGTTTTGTCACAAGGAACACGCACGAGATACATAGTGGACTCAATTGGTGCACCCCTTTCCCATGCAAATCCAAATTCCGTGCAATTCCTCTCTCTCTCTCTCTCCATCCATTTCTGTTTGTATTGGGAAGTCAGAGTGAGTGTGTTGCCTCACCACTGTAATCGGTGACAAAGGCACAATCAAACACCGCCATCTTCCGCTCATGCTTCTCACTTAATAATAGAACACAACTCAACACTCCTTAGAATCATTGAGTTTCGCTCTCTTCAACAACCGTCGCTCTTTCTCTTGCGGCCTGTGTTTTGTTCCTTCCACACACATTAAAAGAGCGAAACAGAAATGGGAAGTGTTTGGAAGAAGTTATATAGAGAGAGAGACATAGTGAAAGAACGGAGGGTCCTACTGCTTAATTTTTGAGAGGCACAAACAGTTCCTTGTCAATGATTTTTGCTTGTTAATTGATTGATGCCTCTCTC
>NC_029793.2:24578189-24589572 GCF_000816755.2 Arachis ipaensis
CCCCCTTCTTTCTATTCACTATTCCTTCTTCCTTCATAATTTATTCAATAAACATTAAAATTCTTCTTCCTCCTCCTTCGACGGGCACTGGTGGACTGGTGGTTGCTTTGAAGTTTAAGGCTCCGCCCCCTGGTCAGGTTATTGGGCCAAATAAAGGGTCATATGAAGAGACCTTCAGCTGTGAGTTCTCTTTGGTTATTGCTTTCGATTCTAAATGCAAAATTATTATTATGTTAATTTGCTCTGTTTCACCGTACTCGGTGGAGTGAGATCTAATGCAAAATTATTTTTATTATGTTATACATAGATCAAGAATGAAAAACCAGTTGGATAATCCAATGTGTGCACCTTAGTATAATTTAATTTAATTTGCGTTGCTTCTCTGCTTTTGTTTGTTCTTAGTGTACAGTTTCCACTCATCAATTTGAAGTACTTGGTCAACATCTTTGGACACTCTTTATAGCTCATATAAGTCAATATTATTAAAATTTATGTTGCACAAATATGATACGGATATTGAATAGATATGTTACATGTAAATCTGATAATTTTATTCATGCATCATAGATGATAAGTAATTGTTAAATGTTTCTCTTGCAGCTGGTGGATGTGTTTCTGGTACTTGCATTGTTTAGTTGCAACTCATGGACAACGCGGAGCAGCTCAGAAAGCTGCAATCCAAATTATGTTGAGGAAATTCGACCTCATAGTGTTAGTATTACTGAATTTGGAGCCGTTGGAGATGGAATCACTCTCAACACAAAAGCATTTCAGAATGCCATTTTCTACCTAAATTCTTTCGCAGACAAAGGCGGAGCAAAGCTTTTTGTCCCAGCTGGCCAATGGTTAACCGGAAGTTTTGATCTTATCAGCCACCTAACTTTGTGGTTGGACAAGGATGCAGTAATTCTTGGATCAACGGTAAACTTTCATCGCAAATATTATGATAAAACATAACAAAAAAGAAGCTCATCATATCTGCCAATAGTGGCACTTTTATTACAAATTAACTATTTACATTTGTTATGCATATTAACCTATGTGGTAGCATCTTGTTTAGAATATGTGCAAGGATAATTTTACTTCTTTGAGCTTAAGCAATCTGCGGTATATGTTGTGCTGGAATTTTATGCACTAATGTAACTCCATTAAACCTGATAGCTTATTAATGTGGGATTTGACATTGCAATCTCAATTATAAAATAAACCATGTGAATAAATTGGTGTATCTTGCTTGTTGCTTGTTACAGAACTCCGATGATTGGCCCATTGTGGATTCCCTACCCTCATATGGTCGAGGAAGGGAGTTGCCTGGTGGAAGGCATAAAAGCCTCATTTATGGTAACAATTTGACTGATGTTATCATTACAGGTTGGTAATATTATAAAATGATAGACTAGACTACCAATTTAATGCTAAAAAACTGAGGCGTTAGCGATTTAGCCCGCGAATAAACTTAATCGGTTATGGTACTCAAAAGATGTAATCTATTTGAGAAATTTCCCCAAAAATTAACTCAATTTTATGTCTAATAAAAGATTGAATATGTAGGTGTGAACAAATTTGTTAAACAAAGCACATATGTCAAGTACCTGTCAATCTTTCAAGAACTAAATTGGTGGTTTACCCTAAGAGGAACCATCTTCTACATGCATTTTGGTTTATTGATGCAGTTGCTATGTTGATGAAGGTAATAATGGAACTATAGATGGTCAAGGGAGAATCTGGTGGAGCAGGTTTCGGAACAAAACATTGGACTATACACGTCCCCATTTGGTTGAATTGATGAATTCATCTGGGATTCTCATTTCAAATTTAACTTTCTTGAATTCACCATTTTGGAATATTCACCCTGTATATTGCAGGTTTGATCCCTTCGTACACGGTTGACTTTATATTTTCTCTCCTAATTTTTGTACTTAACAATTTCCATCACCATCGTTATGAAACTCTGCAAGCTTTTATGATTAGCTGGAAATGAGTCTTTTTTTCTATGAACAGCCATGTTACAGTTCAAAATGTCACAATCCATGCTCCCTCCAGTTCTCCGAATACAGATGGGATAAATCCAGGTGAGAGTTTAACCTTAAGCTAGAAAATGATACATAAGGTCATTGGTAATTCACAAGCATTCTAGATTGATCTCAAGTTCCTTTTAAATGAAATCTTCATTTAAATTAAAAGGAAAAAGTGATCTCGTGTTCATGGAAATATCTTAGTCGTAAATCAATGTATTTTTAAAAACGTTTTTCCTCCATTGTTTTGCCTGATTGCTCAAATTCTCTCTTAAGTAGAGTAGTTAGATTTTCCATTTATAAGTAAACTTTTTCTGTATGAACAATTAAGTAGTTCCTACCTCCTTAACAACTTTCATTGAAAAGACTCTCTACCTCTAAATGTTGTCAGATTCTTCAGATGATATATGCATTGAAGATTGTTACATAAGCACCGGGGACGATCTGGTTGCCATCAAAAGTGGTTGGGATGAATATGGAATTTCGTTTGGTCGTCCTAGTACAAACATTGTCATCCGTAGGCTCGTTGGGAAAACAACAAGCGCAGGAATCGCTATTGGAAGTGAGATGTCTGGAGGTGTTTCAGGTGTTTTTGCAGAGGATATTTACATTTTTGATTCGCATACAGGGATTGGAATAAAGACTGCTCGCGGAAGGGGTGGTTATGTTCGAAATGTCTATATCTCAAAAATGACATTGGATAATGTAGATATTGCTATTAGGCTCAATGGCTTATACAAAGAACATCCTGATGATGATTACAACCCAGATGCTTTGCCTGTAATAGAAAAGATTACTATCAAGGATGTGATAGGAGAAAATATCAAACGCGCAGGCCTTATACAAGGTATAAAAGGTGACAATTTTGTCGACATTTGCCTATCAAATATCACACTTAGTGTGAGCTCAAAAACTCCATGGAACTGCTCGAACGTTGAAGGATACTCGGATTTGCTTTCGCCTGAAGCTTGTGGTCCTCTCGAAGAAAGTATATTCCCGGAGCATGTTTCAGATTGTTACAATCCAGGAAATCCATTAAGGAGTTCAAGCACTAGAAATCAAGGTGCTTCTTGGTTGCTGTCTTGGTAACTTCTTGAATTTGAAGCATTGTACTAAGAAAAGTTCACTTAGAAACGAATTTTACTCGACATAAGTTGAGTGAAGTTGCTTGAGCTGTTGCTGTTCTCTTATCTGCAGAATGATACCGAAAGATGATTGTTTATTTAACTTGTGTGCAGCAACAAATAAGTGATTGATATATAAATTTGATTGATTTCCTGTCAGGAAGAGCTTCTTGGATTCCATTATAAGACTTCAATAAGCTAACCATTATTTCAAAAAAAAGCACAGAAATTCTATGTTTTTTCTATTTCTTTTTTTTTTTTACGATAAATACAAAAAAAATTTTATAATCAACAAGAAAATTTTAGAAGAGAAAAACACATAATTTCTGGGTTTTGTGTTTAATAAAACATTATTCTATGTTTCGTTTAAGACATATCAAGTGAGTTATTTTTTTATGAACTTTCTTTATTTGTGTACCAAATATTTTTGTGTTTTTTATTTTGACTATTTCTGTATTTAATTTCACAAATTTCTTCGTTCAATTTTATAAATTTCTATGTTTTTGTTATTAATTTTTTTTGTGCTTTTTATATTTTTAATATTAGAAATGTGATACAATTTTTTTTTAAATTCGTATTTTAAATATTTTTATCTATTTAAATTATAAAATTTAATTTATTAATTTCTTTATTTCATAATTAATTTATTAATTAATTATTTAATTTACTGAATTTTATATATTCAGTCTGAGAGCAATGTTTGTTGCTCCTTGGTTACTTTTTTATTTTTTATATTGGAATGAAGATGGGGTATCACAGGAATATGGGAGTTTATGGTATTTTACAGAGATGTGACGGTTGCGATGAAAAAATTGGACGGTCCAATTTGAAGACAGTAATCAAACAGTTCGATTAAAGGTTGGAAAGGTATACAAATCAGACCGTTTGATTTGTGCCTCTAGCCACATGTTACGCATGCATGTTACCGATCCCACCAAGATGTATACTCTCCAAACCTGATTCAATGTCCCATTCTCTTTTACTTTCGAAGAAACCAGATATTCACTTTCAATCCCACCAGCTTCATTCCATTCATTTTCTTCCATTGATAATGTCCCAGTTTTGAATAAAAAAAATGGGCCACTCATTTTTAGCAATGCCAAGAAAAAGAAGAAGAATAAAAGATGTCAATTGTTCGGAGTTTCACATTTCTAATTATCTTGTTCATTCTAATTATGTAAGTTTTTATTTTAAAATTTTTATTTTAATTAAAATAATAATTATAATGTTAGAGATTAGTAGTTTATTATAATGATAATGTTAGAAATTAGTGTAATAATAATTTTTAAATATTTTAATTTAATTAAAATAATTTTAGGGATTAGTAATAATAAATTATAATGGAAATGTTAGAGATTAGGGATTAGTGTAATAATATTTTTTAGAAGGATTATGGTACGTTATGATAATAAATTAATTATTGTTATTAATAGAATAATTGCAATAATAAATAATAAATATTATTAAAATAGAGATATGATAAATAAAATAATTAATATTAATTGTTATTAATGAATTTATTGTAATAATAATAATAATAATATGATACGAATTTGTATCAAGAACTAGAGAGAATTAGAGATAATCAGAGAGAATAGAGGAGAAATCCCTAGAATTAGGGCCAAAGAGAGAAAGTAGAGTTTCCAATTACACCATGCCTTTTCCACATTATTACATCATACTCCTATTTATAATATAATTCTCTAATTGGACTAGCCCAATACTAATTGTATCATTACCCTACCCTTCAAAACAACCTTGTCCTCAAGGTTGCGAAAAACAATTATAAATCCTAGTAAAAATTGTAAAAGCTAATTACAAGTAATATAAAATATTTCCAATCCTAAAATAAAATTGTCTATGCTACTGTTATAAAAAAAAATTAACCACCAGGATCCCATTGTTTAAAAATAATTGGATCCATTAATTGATCACAATAATAATTTTTGGTAGTAATTGGCCCATTCTGCCGTAGCTGAGTTTGGGCTGCACACTCATGAGGGAGGCCCAACCCACGAACAGGGAGCAGTACTCTCCCCTCCCTTTCATTCCTGGTGCTGGGGAAGAGGAGGAAGGATGCAGCCGCCTCCACTCCAACCCACACGTCGCCGGCAGTCGTGGAGTTGCATGGGGAAACCGCCGTCCAGCTCCCGTCCTGCCTTCTCCATCTTCCGTCTCCTCGGTTCGTTGTGGCATTCTCTTTGCCACTTACCGAAATCGCCGCTCGCCACTGCAAATCGTCGCTGTGTCGTTCGCCGCCTCGATCCCACGGGAAGACAGCCGCCGTGAGAGGCGGTGGCTTGGCCACTAACGGAGAAGCATGACGGAGCCAGCCTCTGCGAGGATTACCGTCGGAACTTAGTGCTTCCTCCACACGACTGTTCGTCGTTCGCAGTGCTCCTCGTGTCGCGACAACGCCACAGCGAAGCACATCTGCGGAACCACTCGCGCCACAGTCCTTGCCGCTTTGGATCCAGCCGCCACCTTCATGCACGATGTCATTTCCCTCCACCTTTGTGACGGCGTCGCTGGCTCGAGGTAGAACCTCAGTTTCGCCAGCGCCAGTTGCTGTCGCCGGGCCAACCGCCGCCTGTGTAAACAAGTAAGGTGGCTTTGGCGGTGGGCGATTCAACTCCTGCGCTGCTGATCCGCCGCCCTGGACGACAACTTCTTCCTCGGCCGGAGCCGTTTCCTCCAAATGCGCCAAATGCAGATCCAGGTGTTCTTCTCTTGTATGTTCTGGAATGAGAGGTAAGTTTGATTGCAGTTCTAGAATTGAATTCTGGAATCCTGCTTGAACTGAAATGGCTGTTGATTCCACTGGTTGAAATTCAAAATTGAAAGCTAATTTTGCTACTTCAGCCAAATCTGTTGCTTCTTCTTCGTTTTCTGCATCTATGAGAGTTGAATTTAGACAAGAAGTTTGTTGTTGTTGCTGAAATGGTGGTACTGCATCATAGTAATTACAAATAGACAAAGATGAATGTTGAATTATTGCCCAATCTGCCACCTCTGTTGATTTTGTTTGTTGTTGAGGTTGAACTGTAAACTTGAAATCTGATGAGTCTCCTTCTTCTCCTTTGATGTGAACTTCTTCTATAATTTCTGGATTCCTTACTGATTCTGAAGCTTTCGCTGTTGTATACTCTACTTCTGCACTTTGATATTTTGGATCTGAATTCCAAAATCGGAGATCTGTGATTATTGCATTTTCTGCTGCTAGCTTTGTTGAATTGTTGCTGAGGAGTGGGACTTCTGAGTTTGATTTGGCCTGAAACTGGAAAATTGGAGGCTGTTGGAGTCGTTGATGACTTTGCAAGGTTGCACAAATTTTGGTGCAAGTTGCCTGGATTTTTTATTGATTGTGGATTAATAGTTTTACTGGTTATTTGATAATGAAAATTTTATTCTCTTAAATTTAATTTGTTAAGTAATTAATATTATGTTTTTGTTTAGGGTTCTCGAATGTTGCAATGTGACCACTACTTGCCGCCGGATCCGTACAATCAAATAGTGGAGGGACCTTTACGGGAGATCGGCTTTTATCATGTTTCACAGATTGGAGTTGTCCAATGTCAGTCAGCATTGGTTAATATTCTGATCGAGAGATGGCGCTCTGTGACTCACACATTCCATTTTCTGGTTGGTGAGTGTGTCGTGACGCTTGAAGACGTGGCGTTAATTCTTGGTCTTCCGACGAATGGTTTGCCAGTTACAGGACCGACACTCAGTATTTATGAGGCATTAGAGGCTGAATGCTTGGATTAGTTTGGTGTTGCACCTAGGAAGGCAGACTGTAGGGGAAGTTTCATCAAGTTGACGTGGATTCGAGGATTGAAAGATCGTTTAGTGTTGGTTGATGATATTTAGATTCAGAGGTACGTGAAGTGCCACATAATGTTATTGTTTGGGACCGTTGTGTTTGGTGATAAGTTTGGGGCAGGGGTGCACTGGAAGTTTCTGCCGTTACTCCGTAACTTTGCCGGTATCATACAGTTTAGTTGGGGCTCGGCATGCCTGGCACACCTCTATAGAGCGTTGTGTAGGGCAACTCGTGTCGACTGTAAGGAGATTGATGGTCCGCTGACCCTTTTGCTTACCTGGGCTTGGATCCGTCTGCCATTTATTGCGCCGATTCCTGGCAATCTTCGACTATTTCCGATTGCAAATAGGTAAATTTAATTACTAAATGCTTTGAAAAATGTGTATTTTATATTTGATTGATGAATGTTAATTAACGAATTGTCTGATGTTAGGTGGCGTAACTGGGATCGTGAGAATTAGCCTTACAGATTTCGTAGTCTTGCTCACTTTAGGAGAGCACTGGATGATCTACAAGAAGGATAGGTTTGTTGTAATTAACTAGTTGTGTTTGTTTATCCGTATTATTATTCGGTGTTTAATCCTCTTTTACTTGCATAACGTGTGCAGTTTGTACCCTTGAGAACTATAGGAGAGATTTGGATGTTCTGCAAGAAGGACAGGTTTGTTGTAATAAATAAGTAGTTGTTTTCGTTTAGCCGTATTATTATTCAGTGTGTAATCCTCGGTTACTTGCATAATGTGTGCAGTTTGTTTGGGAGCCTTATGCAATTGGTCGGACCGATCCAGACGTGATTCCTCCTAACATCCGTCAGCATTCGGCTATTTGAAGTGCCACAGTTCCGCTTATATCTTTTGAATGCATTGAGTGGCATGCATCTGATAAATTGAGGAGGCAGTTTGGCTTGACTCAGGACGTTCCTCATCAAGAGCGGAATCTAGGTGAAGCACACGGTGAAGTTCTGACAGGTCCCAAGAATCAAGATTGGTCTGGAACCCACTCATTTTGGGTTAAGCATTGGACAAATCAGTATAGTCATGCTCTTGTCGAGCACATGGTGCCCTCACAGCATCAGCTAGATATCTACTTGCATTGGTACCGAGGTACATATGGTGACCACTTGCATCTGTCAAATATAGTACCGCAAGAGAATCAGGAGTGTGATCCTATTCATAATCAGGATAATCAACAAGAACAACCAGCGCCACCAGCATCGCCACCGCAACCGCCACAAACACAAGCACAACATAAGCTTGAGCAGTTCACACCATACGGTAATTACTACCTTAATTACTGCCTCCCTAGAACTGGATTCCATTCCCACGATAAATTCACCATCCGTCATAACAGGAAGATCTGCTGCAATCACGTCACAAATTTTATATTTCAATAAATAATTCATAAATACTTGTTGAATTAATAAAATCTATGATCCATAAATCAAGAATAAATCAAAAGTTAACATAATTATCAACTACATTATCAAATGATATTTAATAAATTAATAATAACACAAGAATGCGAAATATTAAATTTTTCAACATACATGTTTAATTCATAATTAAACCCTAAACCATTACTAATTATATGCTATATTTTTGCCTATTTAATGTTGTCTTAAATATTCGTATCAAACTCAAAACATATGCACAAATCATAATTTAACAAATCATTATTTAAAATTATGACGTACCTGCATTTATATATTGAGGAAACTCTGGTGCATGCATGGCCTCCAAATCTAACGACCGCATGAAAGTCGGCTCCACAAACGGTTACTGGTTTGCTAGTGCATTTGCCACATCCGCCACATCTGCCACCATAGCATCGTCAGCTTGATCTTCGTCTACACCCGGATCAACCACCTCGTAGTTACTTTCAAACTCTTCCTCACTATCACCGTTGTAATCTTTCAATTCAATATCTCGGTCCGCTGCAGATTGCTCGAACTCGATATACAGTTCGATGAACGATATTCGGGACCGACTTTCAAGATACACTGAAAACATTTCTTACGTGCTCGCTTCATCTGTTACGTATTTCGTTTGAAATTGCACGAACCCACCAAAGACAGATATAGGATATATGTACAGAATACACGACACTCTCCTAGATATTTGAGAATCCATCTTCTCACAAATCACACCTTTTAATTCTTCATATGACAGTGTGAAAGAAATTATAATATCTAATGAATTTTCACACACAAATTTCACTCTTTCAGATGTTTGTAATAATATTTGGCCATGATAATACACTTTTAATCTCACTCTATCATCCATGATAATGGAGAAGAGAAAGATAGAGGTGAGCTTCGGAGATTTGGAGCTCGGAAGAAGAAGAAGATGAAGTTGATCCCTTGATAAACCCCATTTTTAGGGTTTATCTTGTGCTTAATTTAGTGAATTTTATCCATTATTCTCACACTTATTCATAGAAATTGCACGTTTTACATTTTCCTTCCTAATTTTGTGCTATGATTGAAAACATACTTCTTTGGCCTTAAATTTGCTATTTTTAATCCTCTCTTATTACCATTCGATACCGTAATATGTTTGTTAAGTGTTTTCAGGGTTTATAGGGTAGGAATGACTTAGAGGATGGAAAGGAAGAATGCAAAAGTGGAAGGAATACAAGAAATTGAAGGAATTGTAAAGTTGTCAAGCCTAACCTCTTCGTATTAGATCGATCATAACTTGAGCTATAGAGGTCCGAATGAGGCGGTTTCAGTTGCGTTGGAAAGCTAACATCCGGGGCTTCGAAATGATATGCAATTTGTCATAGTTGCCTTGCTGTTAGGCGACGCGTACGCGTGGATGACGCGTACGCGTGGATAGTGCGGTAGACAAGCGACATGTACGCGTGGGCGACGCGTACGCGTGACAGAGCCACATGCTGTACGTATCAGAAATCGCTGGGGGCAAATTTTGGGCTATTTTTGGCCTAGTTTCAAGTCCGAAAATACAAATTAGAGGCTGGAAGTGGAGCAGAATCAATCATACACTTCTCATTCATTCACTTTTCATAATATTAGGTTTTAGATGTAGGTTTCTAGAGAGAGAGAGGCTCTCTCATCTCTCTAGGTTTTAGGGTTTCTCTTAGTTTAGGTTTAGTTATTCTTAAATTCAGATTTCTACATTGCTTTGATTTAGTTTCTATTCTACATTCTATTTCTCTAGCATCTTAGTTTATTTTCTCTTGTTGATTTGTTTATTTTTCCAATTTAGTTTATGCACTCTCTATGTTAGATTCAATTTCCCTTTTAATGTAATTTGAAGTATTTCATGTTTATTGTTTCTCTCTTCATCTGCTGTTATTGAGTCCTTGCTATTGGTTGTTTAGATTTATTTTCCTTGTTAGTTTTCTATGTTTTTGTTTTGTGCCTTCCAAGTATTTGATAAAATGCTTTGGAGGATTTTAAATTAGACTTTTACGTTCTTAACTTGGATTAATCAATTAGAGACTATTGAGTTATCAAAACTCTTTTGTTGATTGGTAATTGATAATTGCTAGTTCTTAGGCTTCACTAAATCTAGTCTTTGATTAGGACTCGTGTAGTTAAATTGATTTTGCTCACTTGACTTACCTTCATTGTTAGAGGTTAAATAAGTGAAAGCAAAAGGCAATTACCATCACAATTGATAATGATAATTAGGATAGGACTTCTAATTCTCTTTCCTTATTAGGAGCTTTCTTAGTTATTGATTTATTTTCTTGCCATTTTACTTTCTTGTTCTTATTTCAAAAACCAAAAAATATACTTTTTCATAACCAATTATAAGTATACTTTTCTGCAATTCCTTGAGAGATGACCCGAGATTTAAATACTTCAGTTTATATTTATTGGGTTTGCATTGTGACAAACAAATTAAATTTGATTGAGATTTAATTGTCGGTTTAGAACTATACTTGCAACGCGATTAATTTTGTGAATTCTTTACCGACCATTTTTCCTCCATCATCCCTCAGCGTTGGGTTGGATTTATATATATATATTAAACTCAAATTGGACCGTCCGACCGCTTTCATGATCATTCGAATTTTTTTAAACAATAAAATCGAACCATCCAATCAGTGAACGGCCCGCGCAAAAAAAAAAAAAGGAAAACCAGAAATCGCTGGGTCCGATTTCAAGGCCTGCAAAATTTTTTCCATCTAGCAAAGAAATCGCTGGGTCTAATTTCTTTGGGCAAAAAAAAAAACGTCAAGCAAGAAATCGGTGGGTCCGATTTCTTTGCACTGCCCTCCATAAACCACAAATCGGATGGTTTGATTTGTGTCCCCTTTCAGCTATAATAAATCGGACCGTCCGATTTCTTTTCTCCACCTGAACGCCATCACAATAGTATAAATCACCCCAAAATTTCGTAACCCAACATTACACCAAACTTGGTTTCATATATAAAAAAAAAATTAGCCCC
>NC_029793.2:24590905-24596399 GCF_000816755.2 Arachis ipaensis
CAAAACAAAATTATTTAAAAATATATTTTCTTAAAACTTCACGAAACAAGTCCTATAATGTATTAACACATTAGAGTGTTGTAAAATAGTACCTCTCACGTAGTTGCACACCTTTTTCAATTTTTGTGTGTCTATAAATATTTAACTTATATGTGCATATATTATAAGGAATCAAATAGTTCGTAAAACAGAGACGGAATTATAAAAACAAATTTTAAAATATATTATTATTTGAAATTATAGAGTTTTTAACTTGAGATGAGAGTACCGCTAGAAAAAATACAGTAGTCCCAATCAAAAAATAAAATGATCTCCTATTTGTTTTGCATATAAATGTTATGTAGATTTAAGAGTTAATATTCAATTTTATCTCTAAAAGTTAAAATTGAATTTAATATGATTTCCAAATTTACAAATGACTCAATTTCAAGAAAATTTATAATAGTAATTCGCATTACTTTTTAAATTAATTTTTATAAATACGTGTTGATTTTAGATTTTAACTTACTTACATTTAAACTTTATATCTAGATTTTATATGAATGAGATCTACTAAATCTTCTATATGTTTAACTGGTTCTTTAACATTCTTACTAAGATAATAATAACAAGTACAATTTAAAATATTTGGGATTCTAAGAGCATCAATTAAACTTTTGAAAATTCTAACCCATCTCGATCACATAGATCTAGAATGATAAATTCAAACTGTAATAAATTAATATATCAAATTATTACGCTGTTAACGGAAATTAGCTCAAAGATTAATGCAAGTTATGATTATAAATTTTAGAGTTCAATTTAAATCCAATAAAATTTTAAAGGTTAAATTGAAATCGAGTATTAACTTTAACATGAGGGGTATTTGGGTTTGTGGTTGTAAAGTTGAAACAAAAATATGAAAAAAAAAAGTCAAATAAACAATCAGTCAACTAAAGCAACGCAATACACGCACATACAGGGAAAGGGAATCAAGCAGCGGACTTCCTGGCAAAAAGGAATCTAAGTATGAGTTGGGGCTTCCACTTTGTTGATAAAACTGTGACAGGTCTTAGTGAAATCATTTGAGATTTTTCCCTCTTCATCCTCCCCCCGAACATTACTTTTAAACATTTCTAAAAATTTATCGGAATCATGGACTTCTCACTTTGCTCATAGTACTCTTCCCTTATACCCGACTTCTCAAAATATCCTAAACTCCTAAGAACCTCTGTTTCATCCTCATTATTATCATTCAGTAAAATGAGTTGTAACAAACACGAGAATCCTTCAACAAACATTCCAATTCTCACACGCTCCTCAAAAGTAAAATGAGTATGAAATATTAAAAGGCTAGTCGATAGCAAATAAAATCAGTCACACAGAGCATTGACTAGAATTGCACCCATGTATAAATTGAAAATAAATCCATGTTACATATCGTGACCAACCATCCCATGTATAAATAAATTATATGGAATCAATGTTACACAGGAAACAGACATATGAACAAATCATTTTCTCTAAGGTCGAGAATTTCAACATAAAATGTTACAGACACACACTAGCCTATTTTGGGGATGGTTGTTCACTTCCATCTTTGCTGATAACTGAACAAAGAACCTGCCTTGAAATATGTGTTTCAAGCTCCCTGGACACTCCTGTTAACTTCAAATCAAAACTGCTTCTATACTTCTGTTTTGGAGAAGGCAAAATGGTGCTGCTAGAGAACATTGTTGGTGTGCCAGAAAATCTTCTTCTTGGGCTTGAAATCATGCCTGGTGATCCTGTAACTCTCCCTTTTGCTAGGAAAGTTGTTGATGAAGAGCCAGAATATCCCTCATTATTATTGTCTGTGTTTCTATCTGTGTTGTTCATCGAAGGTCCGCTTTTTGTCTCTAGTGGAAGAGGTCTTAGTGAAGAATTGTTTTCCCCTGTTGGCTTCTTCTCTCTCATAAGCTTCTCTCTTGCCTTTTCAGCTGCTAGAAGTGCTTTCTCTCTGGTCAACTTTAAGAGTTTCCATGGGTTAATGCTTACATGGAACTTCTGTTTCTTGTTCAAGAGAGAAGAAGGCCCGGTTTCTCCTTCGATCTTAATAGACAACCTCGGTGAGCTCTGAAACTCGAAACAACTACCCCTGTAAGGTTTGACTCAGAAAATATGGCATATAGTGTTTAGACAGAGATGGTGTTGACACGACCGTGATTTTTAACCAAATTTTTATGTCTTAGGACAAAAATAAAATACTACCAAAACACGATGGGTCTATCTCATACTTACCTGGGTCTGGCATAGAATCCTTGAGATTATTGTTGGCTTCTCAGGTGAGTCAAAATCAATGCTCTCATCTGAAGAAAAATCAGAATCGTCAAGCGATTCTAGTTCTGTGAATTGATTCTCTTCTTTCATTGCCAGGATATAGTCATAAGTTCTCATTCCCTAAAGTAATAACAAATAAAAAATGATTCAATAGCCATGAATTTTCCAGAAAAAAATAAGAGTGCTAAAGCAAAAGTGTACACCAGTTCTCCCTCATGAACAAGTGCTTTTGAGCAAAAAAACCTTTTCTCGAATATTATTTGTAATTTGTAAATAATTAAATTTTTGTCCTGTTGTATCCCTGTATTGCCCAATTTAAATACATGATCATAATTTCACAAACAGAGAGAAACAGTAATGCATTCAACATAAGAGTAATGATAACAAAATCTAAACATAAGAGTAATGATAACAAAATTTAAAACCCCTCCTAATCATCACCATAGCTACTAAACAAAGGAAAATGTTGATACCTTCAATGCCTCAGAATCTTAAACAGCAATCAATTTTGTACCTTCACCTAGGCATTACTAGAATGTTTAGAAGGATCCCTTAAGAGGATAAATCACTTCTCCCAACATATATAAAGACATCCGGTGCACAAGTATCCCGCGTTAATGCAGGATCCGGGAAGAGCCGCACCTATAAGTGTAGTATAGGCAACCTAACCTAATAATTACATCAATAGGTGATTCTACAGCTTGAACCTATGACCTGAGGTGACATGGAAATAACACAACCGTTGCTCCAAGGCTCCCTTCACTTCTCCCAACATATACTAAATATATTTTCCATAATTGAGTCAATTAACGATTTCTTAATTCTTGTGCTACAATGTTAAAAGTCATTCATAGTCAGAGAGGGAGTGCAAGATAATTTAAAAGCAAAGACTAGTACCTTTCGTATCAGAACCATATGAAAGAAGAAAAGCTGTCCTAGTGCTGCTGAAATATAAGTAGTCAACAAAAGAAGCAGCACCTGTATTATCATTCCAGCAAGTCCAATGCAAGTCAAAATTAATGTTAAATCCAACTTTCAAGCTTGGCACAACATACTATAGAAATTCCCAAAACATTTGAGTTAACTATATTACACATATGGTGGCGAGAACCTCTCTTGGAAACTCTACATGAAGCTTCCTATGAAGCTCCTTTACCATTCCTCTTTTATCCGCAAAGCACCTGATAAACACAGCAATTGCGGTCCCTCCTTCAATGATAAGCTGTACAAGTAACAAGACAATAATATTGGAACATATTTAATTCATGTAATTAAAACACCTTTTTTTATTTTAAATTTTGGTTCTGAAATTGAAAGACAGTGTAATAATCCTGAGTGATGAGTTAAGTACAAACCATTAATAGGACGGAAATCATAAGAAGAAAGAATGTTGTGTAGTTCCTTTTTCCAACACAGTTATTCAACCACTGCAACACACCATAAGCACTACCATATTAACAAAGTAAAGAGAATTGAAAAATTCCAACACAGAAAGACTAGCTAGTCTAATAATAGCAGTTTTATTTACAACTCCAGATTTTACTTCAACACAAAAATTCATTTATTACACACCTTGCAATGGTGATCAAATCCTTCGACGCATCGATTGCACGTCCTGCAATGCTTACTATGCTTTTTCACCTGATTCATACAATAGCATAGAAGTTATAAAGAAATAGTAATGATTAAAGAGTAAATACCATTTTCGACTTGCCTGAAGGACAACTGAGATTCTAACCGATAATTAGTCTAACCTGCTATGTATCAAGGACCGCTTAGACCAATTACTTGAATGGTTGGGGATTTAGATAAATGATCAGGGACCAAAAAGAGCACTCACTTGTGATTAAATGTTAAGCACATAGTATGCAACTAAGATTCTAACCTCAAAATCACAAAGAGCACAAAATGAAATGTCATCTTCATTGAGATTTGGGGAAATGGCATCATCATCTTTCATGACAAGAGGGAATGGGAGCAGAGGCTCCATCCCCGTGCTCATCTTCACCGGATCGAGGTACTTCCGCTTGATGAAAGTCCTGAGTAACTTCCTTTCTACCCTCCTGAAAAACCTCACCACAATCTGGCTAACAATAAACCTGTAATTCAGCTTAGGAACCGTGTCAGATTTCGCTTTTCGCTTCTTCCTCTTGAAGCTTGTCTTGTCTGTGGGATCAATTGCAGTGCACCTCACAAATAGAAACATAACAGAGATTGCCTGTGCCATAATAATAAATTAAGAAAAAAGTATCATTTGATTTCTAAGCAAAAATGGTGAATTTCTTTCCCCAAATTTGAGTTCAGATTGAAAACAAATGAATTACCACCAAGGAAAATATGACGATAAGTGTTATTTCCGCGGTCCGATTTCCGAGGAATATTCCCAAGAAGGCGTAGAAACACGCCACCAGAACACTGTAAACTGCCACTCCAACAACCTGCCATGTTTCAAATCCCTAGTTAAAAGCTCAAGTTTTTTCACAATTTCAAGAATGCAGATAATGGCATCGTGTTATATACTTATATTTCCTTGAAAAAAGAAAAAAGAAAAACAAAATTAGAATGATAAGGATAAGGATGAGTGGAATTAATGAGTACCTGTAGAGGGTGGAGAGGGCGTTGCCAACCATGGCGTCTCATGGTGTATGAAAAGTGTTTGAATCTCAAACCAAAAGAATTTGGTTATCAAGTGTTGGGTTTTGTTTGCTCAGAGCTGAGTAGCTGAGTCCTCAACGGTCGAGAGACTGGAGACTGTGGAGTGTAGTGGCGACTCGTTCATTGTTTTTCAAAATTGAAGTGAAGGGCGCTCGATGCTAAATCTAGGGACTAAGATCTGCTCTTTATTATTCTCATCCAACGGATGCTACTAATCCTAGGCCAGATTTAGAAGTGATAAAATACCGGAAAAAATATCTAAAATAAGAAATTATAAAGTGACAAAATAAGATATTAATAATAATTGAATTTATAATATTTATTATATGTGTGTTAATTTAAGAGTAATTAAGATTTTCAATTTTTTCACTTTATTAATTATTTCACTTGAACAATAATATACCAGATTAACAAAACAAGACCAAGTTTGTGACTTTGTGGGGCCCTTCATATTTCCTTTGACTAAAATGTATTTGCTGTTTTGCACTGTCTTGAGCACCTCATTCTTTTATTTATTTATTTATTTATTTATTTAACATTT
>NC_029793.2:24596822-24610768 GCF_000816755.2 Arachis ipaensis
ATTATATTACACATCTTCTTTACAATGTAAACATTTTTTTTATAAATATCTAATTTTGTGAGAAATCATGTTTGCACATATTTTATATAGTAAATTAGATATGTCAATGCCCTTTTTATATTCATTTTTATTAGGGTGTTTGCAATACTGAAAATAAAATTGATATTGTTAGGAAATTATTTGATTTGCTAACTTATTTGTGTGCAATACATATATTAATTATAATCATAAATTATGTTATTTCAAATTAAATGATTTATATAATGATGATCTCATTTATTGTTTTAAATGCTAATTGAATAAGTCATTATTACTTTTGATTTGGAATTAAATGAGAATAAAACCGGATATTATCTTTTATTTCTTAGATAATTATTTTTTTTGGATTTTAGATATATTATCTTTTGGGATTCAGACACTATTTTATTTGGACTTAAGGGTTTAATGGGTGTCATGCTCAAATATAAATAGACCTTTAGGGTTTTGGTCCCCAATATACCAAAGCCGCCTTTGTTGCTCTTTCCCCATCAAAAGAGTTGCGATTCAGCCTCCTAGGAATACAGAAGGCTTTGGTTGAGGAAGATCGAAAGAACCACAAGATCCAAACTCTTCCGGTCGTATGATTTATGTTTATGAATTCAGGTACGCTTCCGCATTCGAGTATGATATATATTTTTGATTATTCAATATGGATGATCTGCGATATTGAAATTAATTTATTCCAACAAGTGGTATCAGAGCCATCCATAATTTAATCATTGAAAATATTTGATTTTATTTTATTCGATCAATATACAAACATATGCGTTATTTACATTACATATAAAATTTCTGCAAGTTTCGTGAAATTGTTTCTGATTCGTCTGAACACTGGGTAGGCCGAGCTTAAGCACTTCCGGGTGAGTCGTCAACTGAGAGGAAGAGCTTCACGCCGGCCAATGGTCAAACACCGCGGCGGGAATACCTGCAAAAGATACTCCGACGCTCAAGTTAATAATAGTCTCAGAAAAGAGAGAGAGTAATTAAGTGAGAGTGAATAAGTAAATATGAAAACTGATAGTGGAACCTGAGACCTAGCTGAGTATATCAGCTAGGTTTTATAGGAGTCCGTTTTCACCCGTTGGTGGGTGAGTCCTAGTTTATAGATTGGTTAGGATATTCTGTTATGGTGCTATAAATCTGCTGAGCACGTTTCTTATTTTCAATTAGGTGATGCTGCTTCGGTTCTGATCACGTGCCGAGATTTTCGGACGGCTGATACGGGACCGAGCTTTATGATGCACGTGTCTTTTTATTCGAATGGGTGAGGCCGAGCTTATCTGCTTTTGTTCCGAGCTTGTTTAATGTGACATCAGCCTCGGATATTTGTGTGCCGAGTATTCCGGGTGACCGAGGATACAGGTACCGTATCAGAATGAAATACTTCATTTAAATAATTAAGTGTGTGAAATTTATAATTTAAAGAAGTTATTTAATGATATATGTGACAATATTTGTACTGAAATTTTCACTAAAATAAAATAAAAAAAATTATTATTTCTCTAAACACGATTTTTGAATTTTAATTTTTTAAATAAGATTTTTTTTTTTTATATTTGGGCAAGTTCGCCGCACCCCGGCGAACTCTATAAAAATTAACAATGGTAACCATTATATCAGATTGAGTTTGAAACGTCAACAATGGTAACCATTATTATCGTCTCCAGAGTATATAAAGAGTACACAATAGTACACAGAAATAAATCGTATTTTATTTTTGGGAAATAGTTATTTTTTTAATTTATAATTAAAAAAATCCTTGTTAAATAGGGCTTATTCCAGTGTTTGGAGACGATGATAATGCTTGTTATTGTTAAATATGACTTGTTTTTTTAAATAAAAATCTTTGAAGAAGTCATGCTTGTTGTCTGTGTATTTTTGTGTACTCGTATATATTGTTTGGAGATCTATATAATATTTTGGAGACGATGATATGGATAAAAACGCAGGTTTTAAAAAAAATTTGTGAAGTTCGCCGGAGTAAGGCGAACTTGCTCTAAACAAAAAAAATTGTATTTGGAGAATTAAAGTTTAAAAATTGTTTTTGGATAAATAATAATTTTTTTATTTTATTTCAGAAAAAAAAAAATCTATTTGTACCTAATATTATATTATATTTCCACTTACTTAAAATATAACATTTAGGTCCACTCAGACGTTAAAGCTGTGCTGGTTTCTTTAAAAATTAAGAATCTTAAATAATATATAAATGCTTCAAATTAGAGATTAAAGATTTTAGTGGTTTTATGATTATGAATTAGCAGTCTGATGAGTTGGTTAATTATATTCCTTCTGACTTGTCAACAGCACCATGATTTTTAATTAATAAAACCACACGAATAATGGTAATTAATAATTGATTATGCTTTCTCCAACTTTGCTGATCGCACATCATTCTCGCTTACTCTAATTATGAACTACAAATTTTAAAATGATTATGATGAGTATTAACATAATAGTGTGAGATGCCGGCCCCTAAAGTTAATTAACAAAGAAGTTATTGAAAGCTTAGCTTGGATTATAATTTAACTACCGTAGCTATAAAAGCATGCAATAGCAAATTATAGCTGCAGCCTGCAGAGAAATGACTCTTCAGAGATAGTAATGATATAATGACCTTCATAAAGGAACTTAATTAGTTATGCTTGTAACTAACTATGACCTAGGTATAGTTGAAATTAGGTAATTAATGTTTGTAATGATGCCACGTGGAGATGGATATATATCTTAACTTCTACATACTCTCAACTATTATAGTCATCGTTTTTCTCCAAAATCAAGAGTCAATAAATATAATCATTATTATTATTATTGTTAAAATGTAAGAACTTGTTTTACATTTGTCTGAATTTTATTATTATATTTTGAATTATTTTATTATTAATGCTATGTTGAACTTTTTTTAAGAATCAACAAAGATCAAACTCTAAATGACTAAATTTTTTGGTTATAGAATTTTAATATTATATTATGAAATTTTAAAAAAAAATTAAAATAAATATAAAAACACAGGTGAATGATTATATTTTTAACACACTATTCTATAAGCTCAAGTTAATAATAGTCTCAGAAAAGAGAGAGAGTAATTAAGTGAGAGTGAATAAGTAAATATGAAAACTGATAGTGGAACCTGAGACCTAGCTGAGTATATCAGCTAGGTTTTATAGGAGTCCGTTTTCACCCGTTGGTGGGTGAGTCCTAGATTGGTTAGTGGTTAGGATATTCTGTTATGGTGCTATAAATCTGCTGAGCACGTTTCTTATTTTCAATTAGGTGATGCTGCTTCGGTCCTGATCACGTGCCGAGATTTTCGGACGGCTGATACGGGACCGAGCTTTATGATGCACGTGTCTTTTTATTCGAATGGGTGAGGCCGAGCTTATCTGCTTTTGTTCCGAGCTTGTTTAATGTGACGTCAGCCTCGGATATTTGTGTGCCGAGTATTTCGGGCGACCGAGGATGCAGGTAACGTATCATAGCCCCCAAGCTTGCCTTGGTTTGGACAAGACTAAGGCGAGCTTTGTATACTTCGGATGGCAAAATCCTCGGTCGCTTTGTTTATTATGTGTGCTCCTTACAGCAGCTTGCCTTAGTTTTAGCGCATTGGTGTTTTGAAATGGTTTGTGGCATTTATTGCCTGCGTTGTTCTTCGTGCGGTAATGAATGATTGATTTGATTGCATTGTAAGTTTCGAGGAGCCCCTGACCGTTTGATCTGCTGAGCGTTGATCGTGGGCTTTCTAAGGGTGTAGATCAAAGGGAAACGTTTCATATGTAACTGCCTTTCCACTATGTAATAAACGTGCTCCCCTTCCCTAATATTTTTCCTTTTTGTGCTGGGTGCTTCTGCGTTTTCGGAGAAAATGAGTAAGAAAGGTGAGTGTTGATTCATTTTCTTGCTGCTTCTCTCTTCTTTTCTTACTTTTGATTTTCTGCTCCCTGTTCTTATGGAAGGTAAAATGTCTAATGAGGGTGAGGGGGGTTTATATGGTTGGGTTGATTCTAGGGTTAAGGAGTATGTGTCTCAGTTCAGTGATAAAGAGTCTGTTGATATGCTGGGTTCGAATGTTTGGGTTAGGAGTGGTAGTGATATAAGGATAGAGATACTTCCCTGTGGTGTTGATGACCGGGTTTTTCATTCTCGTGATGATTGGGCTTACTTTTATATGTACAGCTGCCTTTTTACTGAATTGGGAGTTAGGGTCCCTTTTACTGATTTTGAATGTGGTGTGCTTTATTGGTTGAATTGTGCTCCGAGTCAACTTCACCCGAACTCCTGGGGGTTCGTTAGGGCTTTTGAGGTGTTGATGGAATTCCTTGAGCAGCCGCCCTCTCTTCGGTTGTTTTTCTCCTTGTTTCAAGCTAAAGGGGTTAACCGAGGTCTCTGGATTAATCTAAGTAGTTACCCCCGTCGCGCTATTTTTGGCCTTTATAAGTCTTCTTTTAAGGACTTTAAAACCATGTATGTTAAAGTGAGGAGTGTACCCGAGGAGTTTCCTTTTTATTTAAATGAGTTTCTTGTTGAGAAGTTCCCTTTGTCTTGGTGTTCCGAGCCTGTGCAAGCTTTAGACGTGGATGATAGGTCGGTTGATGATCAACTTGTGATGGAGTTTCTGTTTGAGAAGTTGGGCCCAAAGGGGTTGCTATCTGTGTCTGAATTGTTAGAATGGGATTCTGATAGAGAGGCGGTTCTGAGAATATCTAGGTAAATTAGTTGTTTTTTGCTTAGTTTGTTGTTTTGTCCTTGTCTGTTCTTACCTTGTTGGCTTTTTGGTGCATGTGAGAAGGTGCCTACGATTACTACTGCTGGTTTGAAGTCATTCTTCAATCAGCGGAAGAAGGCTGAGAAGGAGAGCTCGGCTACCAATGCTGATAAAGGCCCTGTGATTCAGCCCGAGGCTGCTCTTAAGTCTAAACGAAAGAGGGTTTTTGCGAAAGAAAAAATTGCTGAGGCTTTCCTGAAGGAAGGGGAGTCTTCTGTGGAGCTTCAGCGAGTGGAGTCTGCTTATGAGTCTCAAAAAAGACTGCATGGCTATTCGGAAAATGTTCATTGTCGTTCATTATGGGGAAAATTGTATCCTTTCTCTGTCATGGCTGATGAGCTTTGTTGCTTCCCGGATAATATGAAGATGATCGAGGATGTCGGCCATGTAGGAGTGAGCCGTTTTATGCAGGTGAGGGTTGTATTTTGTCTTGGTGTGCGTTTGTTATATTGTGTTTGATGTTCTTCGTTTTTGTTCTAGGTGATTGGTGCACGTATGGTAGCTGTTGGTCGTGCTCAAGAGCTAGTTTTTGAGAGAGAACACAAGTCTGCTCTGGATGTTGCTGAGCTGTCTTCAGCTTTGGAGAAAAAGGAGAAAGCTATTACGGAATTTTCCTCCTCGTTAAAGTTGAAAGAGTCCGAGCTTGCTGAGGAAAAACGTCTTCACCTCTCTTGTGCAGAGGAGATGAAGACTGTTCAGGCTGACAATGATCGCTTGGGGTCAAGGGTGAAGGAGTTGCAGACTGAGGTTTATGAGTCATATGCACAAGGCTTTGAGTGCGCTGTTTCTCAAGTGCGGGTGTTGTTTCCTGGATCAGATGCGGACATGCTTGATGCAACTAAAGTGGTTGTGAACGGGCAGCTTGTGGATGATGGTGTTGCTGCTTCAGATGATAGCGGGGAGTCTAGTATTGGCGATAAGGCAGACTAGGCCTTTAGTATTTGATTATTTTGTACATTTGTAGCCTCTTTTGAACTTTGTGGCTGTCTATCTTGAACTTTGTTTTTGAATATTTGGCGGTAATGTTTTGGGTACCAAGTGTATAACTTGGTTGTGATACTTTTGTTTTCCGAGCATATAGCTCGGCTTGATGATGACTTATCTTATAAAATTTGATTTTTTGGATAAACTCATGATTGTGTGTTGGAAGTAATCGTATATATGTATCGAAGATGGCCAAAGCCATTCTCTGTTTAAGTGAACTTGTTGGAAATGAGAGTAGATGTTCTAATGTAGAACTTGTATTTTTGAATGGAAGCGCGTTAGGATTTGTTTAAGTGACTTGATGATATTGTTTGTTTGTACTTCCTCCGAGCAGTATGCTCGGCATGCGCATGTTGTTTTCTGAGTATGAAGCTCGGATCAGTTTAATTAGATAAACTTTGACTTATTCTTATGCTGGTAGTTTTCCGAGGAATATGCTCGGCTCGTGATGTTTAGGGTTCCGAGGCTTATGCTCGGATAGTTTGAAGTGTTTTCTAACTGAAATGTATGCTAACTGTCAAAATGAGAACATTAAGTTGTATGGGTACAATGATTTGTTGCGTCCGGCCTCGTTAAAACCCTTTCCGAGTAAAACCCTTGTGTTTTGGGAAAAAACCGTCGGAGGGAAAAAGAGTACCATCATTCGCTTATTACACAGGCTATGTCACGATTGATATTCCCTTAGAGAGGAGATGTTCCATGTTCCCGGGAGTTGCTCTCCTCTAAGGGTTTCTAATTTGTAAGCCCCCTTTCCGAGGTTTTGGAGAACTCGGAAAGGACCTTCCCAATTTGCCGCTAATTTGCCATGTGCTGGTGGTTTCCGTGCATCTTCTGTTCGTCTGAGTACAAGGTCTCCATCGGCGAAAGACCTGTGGACTACTCTTTTGTGGTGTCTTTGCTCTAGGTATCGTTTTCTGGCTCGCTGCTTTATGGCGGAGATGTCTCTGTCTTCTTCTACGAGGTCTAGTTCAGCTGACCGAGCTTGTTGATTGTTTGGTTGATTATAGAGCTCAGTCCTTAACGTTGGGATGCTGACCTATACTGGAATGAGCGCTTCTACGCCATATACCAATTTGAAGGGAGTTTCCCCTGTGGCAGATTGGATGCTGGTGTTGTAACTCCATAGAATTTCTGGAATGAGGTCGGCCCACTCCCCTTTAGCTTCGCCGAGTTTTTTCTTTAATCCCTGCAAGATAATTCTGTTAGCTTATTCAACTTGTCCGTTAGTTTGCGGGTGCTCTACTGAGCTGAAGTGATGTTTGATGTTAAAATTTGTCAGAAAAGTGGCGAGCTTATGATCTGTAAATTGTCTCCCGTTATCCGAGATTATCTCTCGTGAGATACCGTATCTGCATATGATATTTTTCCATATAAAGGATCGCACTTTTTCTGCTGTTATGTGTGCTAGTGGTTGTGCTTCTATCCACTTGGAGAAATAGTCAATTGACACTAAGAGGAACTTTACCTGGCCTGGCGCTTTCGGAAAGGGTCCGAGGATATCCAATCCCCACCTATCGAAAGGCCAGCTTACCTCTATGGTATGGAGCTCCTCGGCTGGGGTCTCTGAGAGGGTGGCATGCTTTTGACAATTATCACATGCTTTGACTTTTGTGATGCAGTCCCGTTTTATCGTCGGCCAATAGTATCCTGTTCGCAAGATCTTCGTTGCTAATGCTCGGCCGCCGATATGGTTGCCACAGACTCCTTCATGGGTTTCAGCCATAACCTCCTCGGCTTCTTCTATACTGATGCACTTGAGCAATGGTTGTGAGTGTTCTCGCCTGTATAAGGTGTTTCCGAGCACTGTATAGAAGCTTGCTCTTCTTCTGAAGAGCGGCAAGTTCGGCTCACCTTTTGGAATGGTGCCTGTATTGATGTAATCGAAAAAAGGTGTTCGGCCCTGGTGTTTTGTTCTCGGTTTACATGGATAATATCAAATTCTTTAAATTTTGAAATTAGATCCTTTGTTATGAGCCAATATTTCTCTAACAAAGGATCTTTTACCTGAAATTCGCCCCTTATTTGATGTACCACTAAGGAAGAGTCGCAGTAGGCTGTTATTCGAGGTATGTGTAGTTGTAGGGCGAGCTTTAGTCCAGCAAGTAGGGCCTCATATTCTGCCTGATTGTTGCTTGCGTTGAAGCGGAACTGTAGTGACTGCTCGGCCACCACCTTGTCTCCTTCTTTTAGTAGTATCCCTGCCCCACTGCCTTCTTTGTTTGACGCTCCATCCACATATATGCTCCAACTGACCTCTGTATTATGTGTGTCATTAGTCATCTCCGATATGAAGTCGGCTAGCACCTGTGACTTCAGTGTTTTCCTTGATTCGTACTGGATGTCGAACTCGGAGAGCTCGACTGACCACTTTATCAATCTGCCGGCGAGCTCGGGTCTGGTTAATATTTTCCTTAGCGGTTGGTCCGTTCGTACTATGATTGTGTGGCTCTGAAAATAGTGCCGCAGTCTTCTTGCTGTGGTGATTAGTGCTAGCGCCAGTTGTTCTATCTTCGGGTACCTTGTTTCTGTTGGTTGTAGCACCCTACTGATGAAGTATACTGGGCTTTGCTTTCTTCCTGTTTCTGTTACTAAAACCGAGCTTATAGCATGGTTAGATACTGATAGCTATAAATACAGTGGGTTACCTGTTTCTGGTCTTTAGAGGATTGGTGGTGATGTTAAGTGTTGTTTAAGTTCGGTAAAAGTATTTTCGCATTCGTCTGTCCAGTTGAACTTCCTGCCTTTAGAGAATGTCTGGAAAAAGTGATAAGATCGGTTTGCCACTGCAGGTAGGAAACGTGACAGGGCAGCTATTCGTCCTGCAAGTTGCTGAACCTCCTTTACCGTTTTTGGGCTTGTCATGTTCAGCACGGCCTTGCACTTTTCCGGGTTGGCCTCGATGCCTCGAGATGTTAACATGAATCCCAGGAACTTCCCTCCTTGTACTCCGAACGCGCATTTGTCTGGATTGAGTCTCATGTTATATGCTCGGAGTTGTCTGAAGATTTCTACTAAGTCGTCACAGTGGGGCCTCTGCATAGGTGTTTTTGCGACCATGTCATCTACATAGACCTCCATATTGCGGCCTATCTGCTGTTGGAACACCTTGTACATTAGCCTTTGATATGTCGCACCTGCATTCTTTAGGCCAAATGGCATTACCTTGTAACAAAAATTCCCATGTTCTGTTATAAAAGCTGTTTTGCTTTGGTCTTCTGGGTGCATTAGGATCTGGTTATAGCCAGAGTATGCATCCATAAAACTCAAAGCTTTGAAACCAGAGGCGTTATCAACTAATTTGTCAATGCAAGGCAGTGGATATGCATCTTTAGGGCAAGCTTTATTTAAGTTTGTAAAGTCGATGCACATGCGCCATTTACCTGAGCTCTTTCTTACCATTACCACGTTAGACAGCCATGTGGTGAAGCGAATCTCTCTGATGAAGCCTGCATTGAGGAGCTTCTGGGTTTCTTCGAGTGCTGCTTGTTTTTTCTCTTCTCCGAGGTTCCTTTTCTTCTGTGCAATTGGTCGGACTGTTTTGTCAATTGCTAGCTTGTGGCAGATGACCTCTGGATTTATTCCGAGCATATCGTCTGGCGTCCATGCGAAAAGGTCGGCGTTCTGACGCAGTATGTGAATGAGTCTTGCTCGGTCTGCCCCTTCTAAGGCTTCTCCGACATATGTGCATTGGTTGTCGTCTACTGTTAGTGTTACTTGTTGAAGATTGTCCACTGGCCGAGGTCTTTCGCCGAGGTCTTTCCTTGGGTCAAGATCGGCTAGTGTTGCTGTGTTGGCAGATGTTTGGATGGCTTGGACCTGGGGCCGAGCTTCCTGTTTTGTTTGGTCTGGTTTTAGACCAGCGTTATAGCATTGCCGAGCTTCTTGATGGTCAGCATGCACCGTAGCGATCTTGTTTTCCTGCACTGGAAACTTGACACACAGATGTAATGTGGACACCACTGCCCTGAATATGTTCAGTGCGGGTCTCCCAAGTATAATATTATAAGGGCTGTAACAGTTTACTATTAGGTATTGGATATCAATTGATTTTGACATTGGGATCTCTCCCATCGTGGTCTTTAGCCATATGTGTCCCATGATGGGGACTCTCTCTCCGGAGAACCCAATTAGCTCCCCAGAGGAGGGTTGTATCAATTTTTCTGATAATTTCATTTTTGTAAAAGTAGAGTAAAATAAAACGTCAGCACTACTACCTGGATCTAACAATGTTTTTCTTACCAATAGTTCTCCGAGCTGGATGGAAATTACCACGGGGTCGTCGAGGTTAGGGCTTGCCGATTTGAAGTCTGTTTGGTTGAAGGATATTGTGACGTCTGGTTCTTTGCCCTTCTTTGGTTGTATAGTTCCTTCGATTGCCAGCATTGCTCTATAGCTCCGCCTCCTGGCCGAGCTTGTTTCTCCTCCGCCTGCGAATCCTCCTGATATGTGGTTGATGACTCCTCTTGGCGGATCAGGAGTCGTCCTCTCTTTTTTGTCGTCAGCCATTGCTTGCTTATGCTCTGCCCTGTCCGAGTTTCCTCCTCTGCCCTTCCGGGTCTCAATGTAGTTGTCCAGGAGACCTTGGCGTGCTAGTCTTTCCAGGAGGTCCTTCGCAACGATGCAGTCATCTGTGGTATGACCGAACTTTCGGTGGAAGGCACAATATTTTGTCTTGTCCACGAATCATTGATCCTGGTAGTTCCCTGCTCGGGCTGGTGGTTTTATGATTCTGGCGTTGAGGATCTCTCTGATGATGTTCTCTCTTCTGGTGTTAAATCTGGTGTATGTGTTGTACTTTGACGCGGGCTTAGGAGGTTTCTTTGTGTCCCTGTTGCCTGGCGATCTGAAAGTCCTTTCCTCATCTCTCCGATGTGGCTGTTTGTCTGATTTCTGGGCTTCTCGGAGTTCTTCGATCTCCATTTGCCCAGCCGCCCTTTCTTGGAATTCCTCTAACGTCTTTGGTTTTGTTATGGCAATGGTCTCCCGAAATTTGCCAGGTTTGAGGCCGGCCTTGAGAGCGTGCAGGTGAACGGCCGGGTCCAAGTCTTGGATCTCCATAGTGGCGTCAGCGAATCTGGTCATGTAGTCTTTCAGACTCTCATGCTGTCCTTGTTTGATGGTGCCGAGAAAGTCCGAGCCATGTATATATATTCTTGATGCAGCGAAGTAATCAATAAATAATCTGGCGAGGTCTTCAAAGGAGGAGATCGAACCTGCAGAAAGTTTAGAAAACCAGAGTAACGCTGCACCATCTAGGTAAGTGGGAAATGCTCGACAAAGGACGGCCTCATTGTTCGGGCCGTTGAAGAACATCATCGATTGGAACTTCTTCACATGGGCTCGCGGGTCGCCGAACCCCTTGTACGGCTCCAGCGCGGTGGGCAGCGTAAAGTTTTTTGGCATCTGGTAATTCGTGATCTCCTCGGAGAAGGGGTTGTCGAGGGTGAGCTTTTCCTTTGGCGGGACGATGTTTAAAGGGTCCGCCGTACTTTGAGCTGAGCCCTTGGAGTTCTCTCCAGTATTTTGTGTTGAGAGCTCGGCTATCCTTCGTACCTCCGCCTGAAGCTCAGCGATCTGAGCCAGGAGGTCATCTTGTGAAAGTTGTGAATTTTCCTTGTCAGCCATGTCCGAGGATCGGGGATCCTGCAAAATAAGGTAAAAGACTAAACAAAGGAAACAGTGGGGTTAGATGTACTCCGGCCCCACGGTGGGCGCCAAGTGATTCGTCTGAACACTGGGTAGGCCGAGCTTAAGCACTTCTGGGTGAGTCGTCAACTGAGAGGAAGAGCTTCACGCCGGCCAATGGTCAAACACCGCGGCGGAATACCTGCAAAAGATACTCCGATGCTCAAGTTAATAATAGTCTCAGAAAAGAGAGAGAGTAATTAAGTGAGAGTGAATAAGTAAATATGAAAACTGATAGTGGAACCTGAGACCTAGCTGAGTATATCAGCTAGGTTTTATAGGAGTCCGTTTTCACCCGTTGGTGGGTGAGTCCTAGTTTATAGATTGGTTAGGATATTCTGTTATGGTGCTATAAATCTGCTGAGCACGTTTCTTATTTTCAATTAGGTGATGCTGCTTCGGTTCTGATCACGTGCCGAGATTTTCGGACGGCTGATACGGGACCGAGCTTTATGATGCACGTGTCTTTTTATTCGAATGGGTGAGGCCGAGCTTATCTGCTTTTGTTCCGAGCTTGTTTAATGTGACGTCAACCTCGGATATTTGTGTGCCGAGTATTTCGGGCGACCGAGGATGCAGGTAACGTATCAGTTTCCATGTGCATCGTGTGTCGTATGTATGTATATATATTAATTAGTATGTCTACTGATGCATTATGATTTTTCAACTTATGATTAAAGACGTACTAATATGTATGTATGTTGATGGACATTAATTGTTTGGTTATACAGTAAAGGTATATTTATATATGTATATAATTATACGATATTAATTTGGCACTTAATTTATATAATGATTAATTTTAATTTTAATGGATCAAAAAAAATTCTTTTGATACATGAATATGTTTTAGTTATAATTATGTTTTTTTTTAAGGATCCAAAAGGGTACTATTAAGATTTAATTCCTTTTGGAATTTAAATATTTTTTTTGTTATATAAAGAAACTGGTAACAATTTGGATTAGTATATCCATCTATTTTATAAAGATTTGGTTTTAGAATAAATTGATTGAACATTATGCTACAAAAGTAGCATCTTTTGTGAAAATTGATTTATTCAAAACATTAGAAATATGATGATATGTAATTCATGCGAATATTGGTCAACCCAAAGGAAGGTCTGTATTTGGCCGAATTACATACACATATTGATAGTAAATACATGTTTGGGTATAACTAATTAAGAATAAAGTAATACTTATTATTTATGTGAACAATAATCGACCCAAAGGAAGTTTATTGTTTGGCCAAATAATAAGCATTGCACACTTCTGTTTATTTTCTATTAATTATGCGGTCAATAGTCGGTCCAAAGGAAGGTTATTGTTTGGCCAATTAATAGAAAATATATGCGGTAATAAATAGGTTGCGAAGTTTAAGTTTCCATGTGCGTATTAAGTCGGTCCAAAGAAAGGCTTAATGTGTGACAGGAATTTTGACAATATTTGATTACTGCAATAAGAGTATCACTTACAGTTAATTTTTCTATCCAAAGATTGAAAATTAATGTTGTGCTGGATATCTCAATATGGATTTTTTATCCATTAATTAACTAATATTTACTGCATGTTCTTTTTGTTCCAATCCAGAAACTATGGCTTTAGCTACTAATGTTTCTGCGCAAATTAGCAGTATTCCTATGCTGAATGGTTCAAACTTTAAAGTTTGGAAGGATACCGTGGAGATTGTCCTCGGTTGTATTGATCTGGATATAGCTCTTCGAGAGGAGAAACACACTTCCACTCCGGAAAACCTCAATGAGGTTACAATAGAGAAGTGAGAGAGATCCAATCGAATGAGCATTTTGATCATGAAACGCTCTATTCCTGAGGCGTTTCGGGGCTCGATTACTGAGGATAAAGATGTCAAACAGTTCCTAAAGGATGTTGAAAAATTCTTTACTAAGAATGAAAAGGAGGAGGCAAGTAGCCTTTTGAGCAAACTTGTCTCCATGAGGTATAAAGGTAAAGGGAACATAAGGGAGTACATTATGGAAATGTCTCATCTTGCTTCAAAATTGAAAGCACTAAAGTTAGAGTTGTCTGAAGATTTACTTGTGCATTTCATTTTGATTTCCCTTCATGCACACTTTGGGCAATTCAAAGTGAGTTATAACACTCTGAAGGACACTTGGTCCTTAAATGAGCTTATATCTCACTGTGTGCAAGAAGAAGAGAGGCTACAACAAGATAAGACTGAAAGTGCTCACATGGCTTCATCTTCTCAGTATAAAAGAAAGCGTGATACTACTGCGGATGTGCCTTCTCAGCAGAAAAAGGCTAAGAAACAAGATCAAGTTTCAACTTGTTTCTTCTGTAAGAAGGTGGGACACATGAAGAAGGATTGTACCAAATATGCCACATGGCGTGAAAAGAAGGGATTGCCTGTGGAGCCGACCGCCAAGTGATGCTGAAAGATACATCTATGTGGCAGACGGCAATATAGTTGCAGTCGAAGCTATAGGAATCTTTAGAT
>NC_029793.2:24611417-24615046 GCF_000816755.2 Arachis ipaensis
TTCTCAGCAGAAAAGGCTAAGAAACAAGATCAAGTTTCAACTTGTTTCTTCTGTAAGAAGGTGGGACACATGAAGAAGGATTGTACCAAATATGCCACATGGCGTGTAAAGAAGGGTATAATTCTTAATTTCGTTTGTTCTGAGGCTAGTTTAAGTTATGCACCTATTGATACTTGGTGGGTAGATTCTGCTGCTACTACTCATGTAAGTGTTACTATGCAGGGTTGCCTGTAGAGCCGACC
Organism: Arachis ipaensis; assembly: GCF_000816755.2. NCBI lineage: Eukaryota > Viridiplantae > Streptophyta > Magnoliopsida > Fabales > Fabaceae > Arachis > Arachis ipaensis. Next base: position 24,611,660 of record NC_029793.2, read on the forward strand.
GCCAAGTGATGCTGAAAGATACATCTATGTGGCAGACGGCAATATAGTTGCAGTCGAAACTATAGGAACCTTTAGATTATGTTCCACGAGTGGATTTTACTTGGATTTATTAGAGACATTTTATGTACCGTCATTTAGACGGAATTTGATTTCTGTTTCTCGTTTGGACAAATCAGGTTATTTTTGTTCATTCGGAGACAATAAAGTCAGTCTCTTCTATAATTCGAATAATATTTACTCTGGTCATTTGGTGGATAATCTATATAGGCTTGACTTAAATTCCTATAATAATGAAATACTGCAAACGGGTACAAAACAAAAACTAAATGAGAATTCGGCATCATTATGGCACAAACGCCTAGGTCACATCTCTAAACAGAGAATTCAGAGGCTCGTGTCGGATGGAATTCTTGGACCCCTAAATTTGGCGGACTTTGAAGTCTGCATTGAGTGCATAAAGGGAAAAAGGACAAATGAAAAGAAATTAGGTGCCGAGAGAGCTAAAGATGTCTTAGAACTGATACATATCGATATATGTGGCCCATTTCCTACTGTCTCTTGGAATGGACAACGGTACTTTATTACGTTCATAGATGATTACTCTCGTTACGGGTATTTATATTTAATTCATGAAAAGTCCCAAGTCTTGGATGTTTTCAAGTCTTTCAAAGCTGAAGTTGAACTTCAACTTGGAAAGAAAATTAAAGCTGTCAAATCTGATCGTGGTGGTGAATACTACGGAAGATATGATGGTACAGGTGAGCAACGTCCCGGGCCTTTACTCTTTTCCTAGAGGAGTGTGGTATTGTTCCGCAATACACCATGCCAGGCAAACCTAGCATGAATGGTGTTGCAAAGCGAAGGAACCGAACTCTTAAAGACATGGTGAGAAGTATGATTAGTCATTCTTCCTTGTCTGAATCACTCTGGGGAGAAGCTTTAAAGACCGCAGTGTACATCCTTATTAGGGTGCCAAGCAAAGCAGTTAACAAAATCCCATATGAAATTTGGACTAGGAAAAATACCCAGTATAAAGTATTTGCATATTTGGGGATGTCCAACTGAGGCGCAGCCTTATAGGCCGCATGAAAGAATATTGGACTCAAGGACAATTAGTTGCTATTTTGTTGGTTACGCTGAGCGTTCACGGGGTACAAGTTTTACAATCCTGCATCAAGGTCTATTTTTTGAAATAGGAAAATGCGAGATTTCTTGAGGATGTTGAGTTTGGGGGGGAAGGAAATATTAGGAATTTTACTTTTGATAAGGATTCTGTAACTGACAATGATCAGGTCCTTTGCCTATTATTGTTCAAGATACAGTTATAGTACAAAAGCACAATGAGAATCCTACTGTAGATCCAGTTACAGTACAAGAGAACAATGAGAATATTGTTGTTTCTCAAGATACTGCTACAGTACAGAAAAATTATGAGAATCCTCCTCAACCCCAACCCATATAGCAAGCTCAACAACCTCAAGAAGTGTCATTAAGGAGATCCAATAGAGAAAGGAGAAAATTCATCTATGGTCTTAAACAAGCTTCCCGTCAATGGTATCACAAGTTTCATAAAGTCATTATCTCATATGATTTTGAGGTAAATATCATAGATGACTGTGTATACCGCAAGTTCAGTGGGAGTAAATACATATTTTGGTTTTGTGTTGATGACATTCTACTTGCCAGTAACGATATAGGCTTGTTGCATAAAACTAAGAAATTTCTATCGAACAAATTCGAAATGAAAGATCTTGGTGATGCCTCTTTTGTATTAGGAATCGAGATACTAAGAGATTGCTCTCAAAGTATTCTTGGATTATCACAAAAGAACTATATCAAAAAGATTTTAAGTAGATATGTCATGGAAAGTTGTAGACCAATACACACACCTGTAGCTAAAGGAGACAAGTTTAGTCTCAAGCAATGCCCCAAAATGATTTTGAGAAGACAGCAATACATGATAAACCTTATGCATCAGCACTAGGAAATTTAATGTATGCTCAAGTCTGCACACATCCCGATATATCATTTATAGTGGGAGTGTTGGGTAAATACTCGAGTAATCCGGGCATGGATCATTGGATAGCTGTTAAACGTGTAATGCGTTATTTAAAGCGAACAAAGGATTACATGCTTATTTATCAGAGATCAGAAAATTTGGAGATCATTAGGAACTCTGATTCCGATTTCGATTTCATGGCATATGGTTGCGAAACTTTGTCACTGAGCTTCATATAGTAGATGACATTGAAAGGCCATTAAGGATATTTTGTGACAATAAGTCAGCAGTACTATACTTCAATAACAGTAAGAGCTTGACAAAATCGAAGCATACAGATATCAAGTTCTTAGTTGTTAAGGAGAAAGTTTAAGAAAAAAACAGATTTTCATAGGACATATAGAAACAGAGTATATGCTAGCAGACTCATTAACCAAGGAATTGATCCCTAAAGTCTTTCAAGAGCACACTGCTCGGATGGGTGTCAATATTTATGATGCTTTGATTTAGTGGGAGTTTATTTTATACTATATGTCCTATGACAGATATTGAGTTATGCAGAATTAAGTTGATGGTTTATTTCATGTTATGTGAAATGTTCATTTTGTAATATTTGTATTGTGTTTGATCTCAATAAAGTTGGACCAGCTGGAAATAAACATGCATGAGATCACTTGGCATGTAATTTCCATATTACTCATCCAAATTTGATCTATGTCGTTGAGTATATTAGGATGGTGATTGGCGTGGTTTAGTCACGGCATTTAATGTGATAAAAGCTGCGGTAGTTCTATATTTAATGTATGAGACGGACCAGATTGTTAAAGTAATGAGAGAAATAACATTCAGATGCGCGCATAAAGTTTATAAAGATGTGATTATGTAAAGAAATAATATATGTATAGCCCAAGTGGGAGATTGTTAGGAAATTATTTGATTTCCTAACTTATTTGTGGGCAATACATATATTAATTATAATCACAAATTATGCTATTTCAAATTAAATGACTTATATAATGATGATCTCATTTATTGTTTTAAATGCTAATTGAATAAGTCATTATTACTTTTGATTTGGAATTAAATGAGAATAAAATCGGATATTATCTTTTGTTCCTTAGATAATTATCTTTTTTGGATTTTAGATATATTATCTTTTGGGCTTCAGATACTATTTTATTTGGGTTTAAGGGTTTAATGGATGCTATGCTCAAATATAAATAGACCTTTAGGGTTTCGGTCCCCAATATACCAAAGCCGCCTTTGTTGCTCTTTTCCCATCAAAAGAGTTGCGATTCAGCCTCCTAGGAATACAGAAGACTTTGGTTGAGGAAGATCGAAAGAACCACAAGATCCAAACTCTTCCGGTCGTATGATTTATGTTTATG
>NC_029793.2:24615076-24615901 GCF_000816755.2 Arachis ipaensis
GAAGGGACTACGAGATCTTTAAACAAAAAAAAAAAAATACTCTTTTTGGTTCTTGATATTTAATTTTGTGAGACTAGTTAGCTCATGCGTCAATGATCTCTTTTCAAAACATACTTACATCACACATTAATCACTAATATATCTTTCATTTAATTTTTATAAGTAAAAATAATTTAAAAATCACTAATATTTTTTAGTTTTACACAATAAATTTAGCTAATTTATTTAAAAAAATAATAAAAAATAAAAATAAAAACTACACGGCATTGATAATTATTCTTAAAAGACTACGAAACTCCTAACAAAAAAGAATATGTTAATCCTAGTTAATTCTTAACGAATAAATCAACAGTTTAACATACCATATAGGTTTATTCCGTTAATATCAATAAAATATATTGACAAATGGACAAATCAGCAGTCTCATAAAAGTAAAGATCAGGGTCAAAAATGGTATTTTTTTTGTAGAGAACCTCGTTGTCTTTCGAGATAATTGTCAGGGATCGTTTAGTATTTTTTCTCTTAAAATTTTTAATTTAGGGGCTATTACCTCTCTAGTCCACACTGTCTCTGCCCTGTTATTATATATGTATTGTAATGATCAATTCTCATATTTAAAAGAGATTAGTGTTTTTTTCTTAGAAAATAACTCAAAATAATATTATTTATTTATTGATGTTTTTTCTTTTGAAGTTAGTTTTAGTTTTTTTTTTTGTACATTAATTGAAAGAAGTTTTTAAATTATAAATATTATCAAGAGCTAATTGTATGGGATGTGAATTTTTAAATGATTGTTAGTGACATATATAAAAGAGAGATATTTTA
>NC_029793.2:24619256-24622329 GCF_000816755.2 Arachis ipaensis
AATCCTCAATTCAACTCATCGAAAGTAAAGCTAAATCAGGGAAAGTAAAGCAAAATTATAGATAAATCGTACTTGTAAGGTAGAGAATTCTTTGGTGCATATTATCTAATTCCTTTAAGAAAAATCCAATCCCCTTATTACTAGCCTAATTTTATTGGCTTTTTGAGATGAGTTCTATTTTAATCTTTTAGATTGATGGGTTACATTGTTTTAGTTTTTGATTTTTTTTAATTGTTACAATTTAGTTTTTTAGATTTAAAAAAGTACATTGATATAATTTTTTGTGTATTTTTTGTCTCTCTGAACTCAATATTGTTAGTGACGTAGCTCAAGTCTTGTTACGCTAAATATATTAAAACAATGTTGTACGTATTTCAACGCTAAAAAAGGCATTAAATGGCAGTGTTTAAGGGTTTGAACAATACTAAAACATTATATCCCTCTCTTTTGAACAATTAACACTCAAACAACATCGTTTTGTATCTTCTTTAGCGTCAAAATACGTACGATATCGTTTTAATATGTCTAACGTAACAATATTTGAACCACGTCACTAACGACTTTGAGCTCCAACGATGAAAAATACATAAAAAACTATATTGATGTATTTTTTTTAATCTAAAAAACTAAATTATAGCAATTAAAAAATTAAAGATTAAATAAGTGCAAATCGCCAATTTTAAAAATTAAAGTGGGGTTTATCTCCTTTCCAATCCTTTTTATTGTTGCAAAAATGTGGTCATTTACCTAACATTGTATCTTTAATTCTTAGGACAGTCAAGTCAAAAAACCCTTTAACAAGGCAACAAGGACTTGAGCTGTTGATTATAGCACCTCTAATAGTCATATCATAGATAATATCATACCGAATGATTGGATAATCATGTCATATATTGTATAGTTCTGTTAGAGTGAGAACTAAAGAATTTTTTTTTTGACTAAACAGAAAAAGAAAAAGAGAACTAAAGAAATTTGGTATACAAAATTTTCTTCTAAGAAATATCTTTCATTATATCCATTCAAATAATTTGTTATTTATAAGATTTAAGATAAGAATATTTAAAATTTTTAGATCTTTAAAATTTGAGGCAAAATTTACTTTAAGAAAGTTTAAGAGAAGAACATTGAAATGTTTTAGATTAGGTGTGAATGCCTCTCTTTTGGCTCTGGATAATTTTTTGAAGGATTACGGAGCTCCAATTAAAAAAAAAAATCTATTTTGGTTCTTGATATTTAATTTTGTGAGACTGATTAGTCTATTTATTAATGATCTCTTTTTAAATAATATATTACTCACTAATATATCTTTCATTTAATTTTTATAAGTAAAAATAATTTAAAAATCACTAATATTTTTTAGTTTTACACAATAAATTTAGCTAATTTATTTAAAAAAATAATAAAAAATAAAAATAAAAACTAAACGGCATTGATAATTATTCTTAAAAGACTACGAAACTCCTAACAAAAAAGAATATGTTAATCCTAGTTAATTCTTAACGAATAAATCAACAGTTTAACATACCATATAGGTTTATTCCGTTAATATCAATAAAATATATTGACAAATGGACAAATCAGCAGTCTCATAAAAGTAAAGATCAGGGTCAAAAATGGTATTTTTTTTGTAGAGAACCTCGTTGTCTTTCGAGATAATTGTCAGGGATCGTTTAGTATTTTTTCTCTTAAAATTTTTAATTTAGGGGCTATTACCTCTCTAGTCCACACTGTCTCTGCCCTGTTATTATATATGTATTGTAATGATCAATTCTCATATTTAAAAGAGATTAGTGTTTTTTTCTTAGAAAATAACTCAAAATAATATTATTTATTTATTGATGTTTTTTCTTTTGAAGTTAGTTTTAGTTTTTTTTTTTGTACATTAATTGAAAGAAGTTTTTAAATTATAAATATTATCAAGAGCTAATTGTATGGGATGTGAATTTTTAAATGATTGTTAGTGACATATNNACCCACTATCAAAATTTACTGAATCCATCATTGCATATAACATCATTCTATTTTGCAAACAAGATATGTTATAATATTAGTTATTAGCTGAGTTAATCTTAGTTAAAATATTTTTACGCACTCTTTTTGGATTCTAAGTGGGTGTTAGTTTTTAGTTAAAATATTTATTAAGATAAATTACGTTATTAAATCAATTGAAATTCAAAATTATACAATTACAATAATTGAAATTTGCTTACATAATGTGCAATTTTTTTTTCTATATAAACCGCTACGAGTTATAATATATATTTTAATTTTTTGCATGTAATCCGTCTTAGATCATTTCGGTTTATGAAGAAAAAATGACGAAGCCAAAACCACTATAAGTCATAACCGTTTATGAGAAAGAAAACTAACAACATAAACCGCCATTAAGGGTGGTGGTTTATTTGAAAAAATAAAAGCATAAATCTTTTTTATTATTTATGTACTTTTTTAGTTTATTTTTTTTACCATAAAGTCTAAACCTAGTTTTTTTTTGGTTATGTACTTGTTTAATTTATTTATCTTACGAAGTTTTAATGTATTTTCTTATCTTTGTATTAGCGTATTTTTATTATTGTAAAAAGAAAAAAAAATTATTTATGAGGTATAAATAACGTCACTCGTATTTTGATAATATTATTATTTTTTTTTACAAATTCATACAAAATATAATATAAAAAAAAATTGTTTCGGACCCAAGTTTCAGACTCAGCGGCTCAACGGTAAGACAAACGGTGGGTCCAACTCGAAACCCGGCTCAGTTTGAGAAGTCTGCTCGCACCATTTCCGACATTTAGTGTTGTAGATACGCATGCTATCTTTTCGATTTGAGAAAAATCTGAACATTACATATAGGAGAGCCACCAACACAACCCTAAATCTTGACCTCTAAGACCCTTTTTTGATTTGGGTGTTAGAGTATCTTTGCAGGTCTTTCTCTTCTTTGATCTTCGCCAGGTCACAGATCGCGTCGAATCAGGCCAATCCTAAACAAAATCATATAAAAGATGACATTATCAAAAACAGAAATTTAATTGATAATTAATTTTCTTTATATGTAAGTTTGAATAAGTGG
>NC_029793.2:24622906-24633542 GCF_000816755.2 Arachis ipaensis
AATGAGTGTCATTATTAAAATAAGAATGACGTTATTATCTTTTATAAATAAAGTAATTTTTTTCTTTTACAATAGTAAAAATACGTCAATACAAAGATGAAAAAAAATATATTAAACACTTCATAAGATAAATAAATTGAAACAAAGTACAAAACCATAAAAAAATTACATTTAGACTTTGTGTAGAAAATAGACAAAAACATGTATATAAATCATAAAAAAAACATGCTTTTATTTATTTATTTATTTTTTGAAACAAGAGAGCTCAACACCAAGGTGGAGCAAGAAGAGTGCTAAGAAGCGAAATACAAATAGAAATAGCTAACAAATTACAGAACAAATCTCATTGTCATTTTCGGCATAGCCATCAACAACACAAGGGATCTTTATACCTCCACTCCTGGTAACTAAGAAAGGACATGTCAAAAATGTCTTCTACTCCTTTTTCTTTATTCTGAAAAATCCTCCTATTCTTTTCCAGCCAAATATTCCAAACTATCGCAAAATAGCAAATGAACCAATTTTTGCGCTCCTCCTTTCTACCGGTTGCACCTATCCAGCTTTGAAAATGTTCCTTTACAGTACCGGGAAAGGACCATTTCCTGCCAAGATAAACTAACCATGCGCACCAAACCTGCCAAGTAAATTCACAACCAAGAAATAGGTGATGAACATTTTCAATATCCTTTTTACATAGAGCACACAGATTATCCTCCTGATTAATTATCCCAAACCGACACAATCTTTCTTTCGTATGCACCTTGCCAATCAAGACAAACCAAGCAAACAGCTCCACTCTTGGAGGAACTAAGCCTTTCCAGATAGTCTTGGTGAAGCTGTAACTTGTTATGTCCTCCGGTAGTGTTTCCTCCTGCAACACCTGCACAAATGAGTTAGTAGTAAAAACACATTGTCTATCAAACTTCCACACAAGCCTATCATCTCTGTCAGCCACTAGTTTAACCAGCCTCAGAGCATCGTGCAACTGATTCACAATTTCCAACTCCCAATGGAACAACTCACGTCTCCATTGAAAGTTCCAAATCCACTCTAGCCCATCCCAGAACCCACAATCCCCAATGACTGATCCTTTTTGGATTGAAACCGAGAAGAGTCTTAGAAACCTATCCTTCAGAGCACCACAACATAGCCAAACATCCTCCCAGAATCGGGTTCTTCTACCATCACCAACCTCCATGGTGAGTTCAGTGATCATTTTATCTCTTACATGTTGCTCCTTGATCTATAGCTGACAGATATCCTTCCATGGACCTCCTCTGGTAGGTAATGTCTGGGTGGATAGTAACTCATTAGGGTGGAGATTATAACAAGAGCATACCACCTTCTTCCACGACGGGCATTCCTCCTTAGAAAATCTCCACCACCATTTAAACAAGAGTGCTGTATTCCGGATCATCGCATCTCCAACACCTAGACCATCTAGCTTTTTTGGAGCCTGAACCACTTCCCATCTAACCAGAGCTATGCCAGTACTACCATCCTCCTTACTCCATAAGAATTTTCTCTGTAATGAAATTAATTTATCCGCAATAGCCTTCGGCATCTTATATAAGCTTAAGTAATATACTGGGATTGTAACTAAACCTTATTAGTTGCTCATTCTCCTCCTGCGGCTTCCTCTCTATTTGCAGTTCGAAAAGGCGGTTAAAGCCGGTGACATCCAAATTTGGACAGACGGGAGACGATGATCGAAGTCAGACTTGAGTATGGGGAAGCTATTTAACACAGATTTGATGAGCACTAGCTTACCTACTTTGTTTAGAGCATAAATCACCACCACCCATCATGCTTTATATTTTTTATTTTTCTTTCTCATAAACCGTTATGACTTGTAGCAGTTTTTGCTTCATTATTCTCTTCTTGCATGATGTTGCACGTAAGCTGCAATGACCTAAAACATATTACAAGCAAAAAGTTAAAACATGCAAAATGTTAAAATGCTACAACTCGTAGCGGGTTATATAGAAAAAAAAATTATACACGTATGTAAGCAAATCTCAATTATTATAATTGTATAATTTTGAGTCTCAATTTATTTAACAACCTAATTTATACTAGTTAGTTGTTGTTGTTGTTGTTGACATTAATATATTTCATTGAAAGAAAAACATATCAAGATATATATACTCAAATTTCACAATCCAAAAAGAAATTTACCTTCTTAACGGGAGAATAGTCAACAATTCTAAAAAATCTGGTAGTTTAGGAATTCGGCATGCCAAGAATCTTAATCATGCGTATACAATGAAGTTTGGCTAAGGTCTTATTGAAAAGAAAGACTTCCTTTGATCTAGAATTCTAAGAGGCAAGTATAGATGTGAGAATGACATCATTTCAAACATTGAAAGAAGAAACAATGACTCCAACTTGTGAAAAGAAATTTTCTGAATGATGTTCAAAACAATTCTATTTGACGAATAGAAGATGGATCAAAGATAAATTTTCTGAGAGCACAACTGGATTCCAAATTTAGGACGTTTGGACAACCAAACTACTCAAGTAAGTGCTATTCATGAAGTTGGACACTCTCTGACTGATTTTCTTTTCGTTTCAAGGTATTAGGACGTTCACAAGTTGAAGGATTGGCTTTCAGGTGCTACTGTCCAGAAAATTGTTGCCTTGTCCCCACCATTCTCTTGGAATGAAGGAGACCTACTTGCTTGGGTACTCACTGCGGATGGAGGTTTTTTCCTTAAAATCTACCTGCCAATCACTCCAAAACATCCCTGGAACTCAAAATAGGATCTTTAATCTAATTTGGAAGTGGATAGACCCGATCTGATCTTTTCTTTGGCTGATAGCCCATAATACTATTCTTACTATTGTGATAATAGTATGCCCAAGATCCAATCTATCATGATTGGCTCTCGTGCAAGTGGGAGATTGTTGGGAATAAGTAGTATGACCACAATCCAATCAATCACGTGTCAAATAATTTGTTATTGTTATTATATTAAAATATTAATGTAATAGCGTCCTTGATTAAATTTAAAAATTTATCATTGTGATAGTGATCACAATATTGAGAGATAAATTTTTTATAATTTAATCTAAATTGTTCTTGGTCATAGGATTATTAAAAAGGACATTAATAATCCGGAAAGATCAATATATATATATATATATATAATGGTCTTCATTGGATGAAGATTAATAGATCTCATTTATTAAATTATATATATAGATGGTGCATATGGAGATATGACCATTGAATTGACTCACTCTGAGAATTCCTAATGGTTATAATTACCGTATATTTGTCAATAGGATATTCTCAAGATGAACATAGTAATAGAGTTTCCTTTGACCTGCGACTGTCATAGAAATTAACAATGTATTTATTATACTTTGATTCCGGACACCTAATACCCTAGGATGCTAGTTGAATGGATATTGTGTATGATTTAAATACTTGTAGAATTAATGATTAGTCAATAAGGAATCCGTCAACTCTCGATAAAGAGTTTGAGCTCTATGATTATAATGACTGAGATGAATAAAACCTTGGCCAAGGGGATTGAATGAATGAAGAAATGAGTTTCTTAGGTCATTCACAGTTCATTATAATAATGGTAACAAGTTAGAGTTTGACAATTAAACCATACTCTAAGGGTTAACCAAGAGCTGGAAAGATGGAATGAATTATACTTTATTCTTCTAAGGTTCTTAGTAAAAATATATTACTTCATATTATCGGATCGTTGAGGAGTGTTGCTAGACGCCAACCTTGATTAGTAAATTTAGTATGACTAATTTACTACCCGCTTAGTATTGAACCTATGGGGTCACACACTAACGAGTGTTCTAATCTTTGTTGTAGAATTATTTAATTATTAATTTGATTTGATCAAATAAATAGTTATATTAATTCAAATGAAATATTATTATATTTTTTGCTAGCACCAAGAATATAATAATAGTATGATTATTGAGAATATTAAATGAGATTTGAGAATAATTAGTTATTCTATTTCTAAATTTGGATGAGATCCTAATTGATTCTGTTTCAAATTGAGTTATGATATGATTCATAAATTTGAAGGATTCAGATTTAGAATTTTAAGATATGATTTAAATTTGAATTGAGATTCAAATTTAAAATCAGAAACAAATCTCATACTATATATATGTATGCCAAGAATAGAGGAAAATATGAGAAAGATAGAGAGAATAATAAGGGTTGTTATTCCTTTACCTCTACGCACATAAATGTATGTGAGCCTAATTCTTGGAGAAGAATTTTATGGTGTGCAAAGAGTTGCAAGAGGTTTCTCAATTTATATCAGATGTCCATTGGTCAAGGAGTTGACAGTAAATGTTGGTCTCGGTGTGGATACGCATAGCGCCTTCGTACCATCGAAGGAGAAAAAGATTTTTACTAGCGTATTCAGGTATTTAGATCTGATCTATATATTATATATTATTTAAAATTATTGGAATAAAATTTAAGCACAAAATAGATCTTTAGGATTACTTTCTTTTCTTCCGCTGCGTATTATGAACACATGGTAATCCTTCACTTACTAATATGGAAAAGAACAGAAGACATATGATTTCCTCCTTCAATTGTCCGCGCTCTAGTCACATGACTAAAAGTTCTCTTCATGTTCTTTAAGATTGCTACTTTGTGAGAGCTGTGTGGCATATCCTAAGGGATTAGACTTTCATGACAGGGGGTTTCTTTTTGGGTGTTCAAAAGAATAGTGGCGAAACATGACTAAGGATGGATTATTCAATAAATAGATTACATGTGGTATGTAAAATGTAGTTGATAGGTTTTGTATTATGAACTAACATTAAAACATATTGTTTAAAACCATAAAAGAGAGAGAATAACTTAACACCTTATAACTTTGTAATTAAAAGAAGGGTAAAAAACGCATTTAAGCCAGGGAGAGAAGTATATTACGCATATAAGCCAAATAAGAATCTGATGCAAGAATCCGCCAAAGCAAACTATTATGTAATTCGAAACAAGTGTATTCGAATTACATTCGTTAATAATTCGAATCAATATAGATCAAATTATTCCAAACCATTGCCTACACGTAATTCGAATTAACTTGGAATGAATTATAAAAGCATAATTTGAATTGTATCAATTCGAATTAGTAGGAAGACGTGAGTAGTAGGAAGTTCGAATCAAGTTGATTCGAATTACTCACTTTGCGAAACAAATGGTAATTCGAAACGAGTTAATTCGAATTACAAGGGAGTGGCTTATATAAGGAGTTCGAACCAAGGTCATTCGAATCAGTTTTCCATTCTCATACCCCACCGAATCCCAGAGAAAACGACCCAGAATTGATCCGATAAAGACTGGAGCGGCAAAGGCAGGCGATGGGGGACGATCCGGGAAGGCTGTATCGACTGGATGGAGTTGCTCATATCGCCGGGGTGATCAACGACGAGGTTAGTGGTTTTTGATAGTGGTTTATGATATTGGTTTATGTTAGTAGTTTATGAAAGCAGTATTGCAAGTGGTTTATGTTAGCTATTTTGCATGCGGTTTTGTTGGCGGTTTATGTTAGTGGGTTGGGTCAGTGGTATTGCATGCGATTTCTTCTAGTGTTTTTGTTTGCGGTTTTGATGGTGGTTTATTTTAGCGGTTTATGTTAGCGGTTTAGGGTGGTGGTATTGGAGGTGGTTAATTGAGTGGTTTTGCATGTGGTTTTCGTAAGTGGATTTGCATGTGGATTATCTTAGTGAATTTTTGTATGCAGTTTTAGTATGCGGTTTTGCTAGTGGTTTACTACAATTTGCTTGTGCATGTGGTTTTCAGAAAAGGTCTATGTTTGCGGTTTTCGTAAGCAATTTTGGTAGTGGTTGACTATATCTGCTATTGCATATGGTATCTTTTACTTGTTTACGTCGTGAATTGTATTGTTAGTGGTATTGTAAATCGTTCTAATTATGCGGTCCATGTAATGCGCAGCCCGGCATTGCATATCGAGCATGCGGTGGCAGCAGGGGATGCGACTCGATGAGAGGTACGTTCCGTACTTTGCAGATGGCCGAATTATACCATCTTGCGAGACTGAACGACAGATGGTCCCGATTGGATGAGCCCCTTGTGAGTACCTTCGTGGAGAGGTGGCGTTCGGAGACGCACACGTTCCACATGCCGTTCGGAGAGTGCACGATCACACTTCAGGACGTCGCGTACCAGTTGGGGTTGCCAGTGGATGGACGTTACGTCAGTGGTTGCCTGACAGACTTCCACGTATACATAGAGGGTGACCCTTCCGCATACCAGCAGACCAACCTGAAATTGCTGAAATTGCTGACCAATCTGAAATTCTGTCATACCAGCAGACCCTTCCGCATCTCTAGCGCCAAATCCAGCAGTCTGCCCAGGAAGCCCATCCTGCCTCATGGCATCCAGGTCCAATGATGAAAAATGGGGTGCGTACTGCTGTGTGCCAGAGCTAGATCCACCTGTAGCCCCTCTCGGGTCACTCGCTCCGAGATCATCGCCACTGTCATCAGCAATCATATCCGGCTCAACATCATCGTCATTTGGATCATCAAACAATCTGTCTCCAACACCAGCCGGTGTAGCACACTGTACTGAGGTCGGAAGATGTTCCCCTGTACCAACCTCGTAGCCAACATTGCCGCTGAGATCAACAGCGAACGAAGGGGAGGCGACAGGCTAGATCGGTGGCTCGTACGTAGGGACGGAGGAAGAAGCAACGGCAGGTCTCGAGTTAGAACCAGCCACCGTTGCTAAAGTGTGCGTATTCCGGTTTGAACTCCCCGAGCTGGATACCACATCAACTAACTTTGCCAACAGCTCCGGTGTCCTCACCTCGGGAAACTACCGGTGACAATGAAATATGACCTGCAAGTCCTCATCACTCCCGATCGTGAGACAATCATACTTCACGGTATCTTGGAGCACCGTAGTTGGAATGCGATAGAAAAACTTCTTAACCCTTTTCACACCTTCCAAACCAAGTTTCAGCAGTACAGAGCTAACAAGGTCATCATAGCTCGTCGTAGGCCTCACGATAATACAGAGAGGATCCTTATCGGTGAACTTCACACCGGATCGAGTTTTTCTCTTAAGCGATCCTCTGTGGTGAACCAACACTAGAAAACTATCCTCACTAGCCATCTGACCCCTCTATTGAGAGCAACTCACGTTCACATCATATATATAGAGCTCTGCTTCACAGTAATTCGAATCATCCTCATTCGCACTATATATATGTAATTCGAATCAAGTCATTTCGAATTAGCCTTAATTACCAAACCAGAGTAATTCAAATCAACAAGATTCGAACTTCCTCCTTAATCACGTGATGTTAGTAATTCGAATTGATATAATTCGAACTATGCTTCCCTAATTCGATGCATCTTGATTCGAACTACTTTGGTAGAATGCTTGCGAATAATTCGAGCTATATCAATTCGAATTATGTAGAAATATAATTCGAATTTTATTGATTCGAATTACATTAAAGTATGCTTTGGTTGATTGATGAATGAGAATCTCGTTTGGCTGATTTGCGTAATTTTGAACTCCCCTTAGCATATATCTATTTTTTACCCTTAAAAGAATTAAAGAACGCTGATAATAAATTTATGGTGATTTTTAACTAATAATTTAACTTAATTTAACAAAGTGAATTTAAATTTTGATTTAAAAATTATGATAAACACTTTAATAAAATTTTGAATTTAAATTTTACACACATTGATAATAAATTTATGGTGATTTATATAATAATTTAACTTAACAAATTAAATTAAAATTTTGATTTAAAAACCATGAGAAAATTTCTAACAATACTTTGAATTTAAATTTTTATGAAAATAGCAAAAATGTTTAAACTAATAATAATGTAACTTAAGAAATTGAAAAAAAAAAGTTACGAATATTATCAAGAAAATTGACTAATCATTAGTTAATAATTAATATAAAAATAAAAAGATGAAATATCTTTTTTTTTTTAATATATNNTTTCATGTTAATATAAATATATATAAAAATATTTAAATTAAAAATATGTGATAATTATATTTCATTAAATGTGTTTAAAGATTTAATTGGAATAATAATGAAATAACAAGCAATTACACATTTTAATTTATTTAACCTATTACTTTTAAATTTAAGTGTTACTAAGATATTTTTAAAAAATAGTTATTCTTCGTCTCGTGTTTAACAACGGTGTTTATTAGAGTCAAACAAAAAAAAATCATAATTCATTATTCAACTCCAACTCTACCACATATCAAATTCTCATTTATTTTTTTATCTTAGCCATCTTAACCACTCAATTCTTACCGTCACCAGAGACAAACCCTTTCTTTAATCACAATAGAATGAATTGGATTACTAGCAACTTGCAACCAACAAATAATTGGTCGATCATTTTTGGAGTGGCAGTTTCTTCCATAAGGTTCTCAAGGAATATACTTGTCTTTGAAAATTGTACCTCTAATCATAGAGAGGTGGCCGAATCTATCAAAGTAAGAAGCTTGGAGATTATCAAAGCGATAAAGCACAATATTACTCCTAGGAAAATCAATTTAAATGCCAGTCATCTGATATGTTGGGGAGATTTGTTAAATATTACTCAAATAATGAAACTTGTGGTAGTGTTATTCAAGATCATTGGGGAGATTTGTTAAAGGCTTTTCTTGTAATAATTTGGGTAGTTGCTCAATAATGCATGTTGAGTTATGGGGCATCACCAAAGGTCTCCATCTCACTATAGTAAACGGTATCAATTGCATTCTTATGGAGTCAGATTCGAACATGGCTATAAATTTCATAAAGAATAGCTGCCTGACTCACCATCCCTACTCTTCTCTGCTCCAGGACATCAAAATCCTAGCCAACCAGTTTCGACAAGTGCATTGGAGTCATACTCATCGCAAAGCCAATTTTGTGGCAGATAAACTTGCTAAAATTGGACAAGATCTTTCTCATGGTTTGCATGTTTATGATGTTCTCCTTGGTTTAATCTTACAAGACTTGATCTTCAATGGGTTAGGCTCCCTTAGAGTTAGAAGGTATAGTTGATGTTACTTTTGCTTTCTTTGTGCCTAATTTGTTAGTTGTGATCTTTCTTTGGACAGCATAATGTTCAACGCACATGGTTCTTCATTGTGATCATGTGTAGATCTTCAAGACAATCTGTGATTGGAGATATATGCCACATAGTAATTCTGTTTTGTGCCATTTTTAATCTTAGTTGGTTTTTCATTATAAGCTTTAATACTTGAGTTAATTATTTTGTTGTATGTACGATTTGTTGAATTATTTGTGATTCCAATCTATATTCTATTTGATCATACTGAAACACTATTTCTTTAGTTTCACGACTTGTGATTTTTACTTCTTATATTTAAATATTTTAATTTATTGTAATTTCGTTTTGTATTCATAACAATTTCACCTAATTAGTATAATTATAGTTTAATTATTTTAATGTATTCATATTTACTTTGATTAGTATAATTTTAGTTTAGGTGATATTGTTATTAATATAATTTTTTTAAAGCTACTAAAACACGTAATCCTAACTTAGTGTAGTATAATATAATTTAAATATTTAAATTTATTATAATTTAATTTTGTATTTAAAGTATTTTGAATTCAATTTTAATTAATATAATTTTTCTTTAGTTAATATTATTATTAATATAATTTTTTTAAAGTTAAAAACTTAAAATATGTATTCCAGCGTACTCATATACATACGTGTTTTATCTTTCAAAAAAAATCCTATAGCATATGTTTTAGCTTTCAAAAAAATTTTGTCTTCTGTGTTCTTCGGACTAAACCCTTTTCTGCTCCCATGAACATCTGAAAGTCACCTTGCCTCTCAAAATTGTTTAATTTTTATTCAAGTTGTGTATGTTTCCGTACCCTCTATCGAATAATACATAAAATTATATAAAAAAATTTATTAAAAATTTAAATAAAATATATATAATAATTATTATTATAAATATTTTACAAAGTTATAATTAAAATCAAATGCTCAGGATTTTTAATATTAAAATATTAAAAATAATTAGTATTTGTCTTAATCAATTTGAGTTTGTTGAGTGATCATCTCACTCATCCACTTAAACAACTATTAGGAATTAGAATCTTGTCTTGTGTGTGTAGTAATCCATTGACTAGCGGTAAACCCTTAATAAATGGAGCATCAATATGTGGTTAGACTTGACAGGAGTACCAGAATACGCGGGTACCCGACCCGTCCATACCCGGTTGGTCTGGGGAGGGTAATAACTTGACCAGAGTCATGGCAGATTTTGCTTAGGACAGGGCATGGTCGGATTTGGGGTATACCTGCTCCGGATATATACATATAAACACTTTTTAGGAATTAGTATTTGCCTCACATCATAAATTCAGTAATTCCAAACTTCAGTCGATACTCTATAGTCATGCAAGAGAAATCCAGCCATCCTCACCCAGAGTCTTCTTCTTCTCGGCTTTTTCACAAAAAATCTCATAACTCCCGTCATCGTTGTTGCTGAGCCCATTGCCGCCTACCCCTTCACAGCTCCCATCTTCCTTCACAACTCATGTCCCCATCGCTGCGTATTCCATTACCGTCGTTGTTGAGCTCGTCGCCATCTTTCT
>NC_029793.2:24633907-24638918 GCF_000816755.2 Arachis ipaensis
CATTCCCCCCCCCCCCCCTCTCTCTTTCTCTTCTTCTTCCACAGACTCATCACTTATTCGTCGTCGCTGTTAGCCCAGGCGTTACCGTTGCAGTTTCATCTGAGCCTGTCACTGAATAAAATAAATTTTTTATTCAAGTTGGACCAATTAGAAATAGACATGCATGACATCATTTTTGTATGTAAGTTCTGAATTTTCTTCATCCAAATTTGATCTATGTGGTTGAATATTTTAGTATGGCGATCATCGTAGTATTGTTGCGACAATAATGTGATAAAAGTTGCGGTAATTTCATAACTAATATCTTCTGGTGAGGTCAGCTTATCTTCAATGGAACCGCCTTTATCTTTATAGGCTTGGATTGCCTTTGGATTTGGGTCGTGTTCCTCTATTTGGGCCCTTTATTAGGCTCTCCTGTTGATTTGGCCGACCTCTTTGAGAAGAGGTCGGGTAGCCTGACCTGAAGAGGTCGGTCGCTTTGTCGCCAATCATCCCAGGTTGGGTAGCTCGACCCAGGGTATGAACAGTGCCCCTGCTTGAGCTCAGTCTTTTTGTTGAGGTCGAGTCTTTGACTTCGGTCCTTCTCTGACAAAGCCGAACTCAAGCATTTTGTCGATTTCTTCCTTTTGTAGAATCTTTTGAATGTAGAACGTTTTCCTCTAAAAGCACGCGCTTTTATATCAGCGCTTTGTTCTTGGGAACGTGAGAGGGTTTAATACCTTCATTAATTGGTATTAATTGCCCCGTTTTCTTTTGGCTTTTTATTTTGAATTTCTCAGTCAAAAATGGTTTCTCTTCTTCGCTCATTTTCGTAACTTCTCCCTTTACTCTCTCATTTTCTGTTTCTTGCCTGGAGTTCGTAGTTCTTTCCCGCAACGTCTGTTCTGCTACTGCTTTCCGTGGAAGAGGGGTGATTTCCAGATTTCTCCTTCCATCTTCTCAGTTTTCCGCTTCGAGGGGTGGCTTTGTTGCTTCTGCTCTTCAGCTTTCTTTCGAGGTTTTCTTCTATTCTCCATGTTCGATTTTTCTTCCTCTGTTTCTTTATATGTCTGTTTTTAGGAAGTTTGATTTTTGCTCAGAGAAAGTTTGGATCTTTCCTGATTGTTGCGTGTTCTGAAATTTCTTCATTTTTGGTGCGAATCTTTTTGCTTTTCTTGTTGCTTGAATCTTTTTTAGGGCTTTTGCATGTTGTCGCCATTTCTGCTTGCGCCTTCGATGATGGTTTTTGCTTGATTCTGAAAAAGGTTGCGTCTTTGATGATTTTTTGCTTGGCATTTTTTATGTTTGACAATGTTTTTTTGCTGATAGACTATAGAAAGGTAGTGACTTAGATGACTTTGTGTTTTTACTTCCTTTGTTTCATTTGAAACCTTATTTTCTTGTTTGATGAGTGCCGGGATGTAAGCTGTAGAAATTTCCTGAAACCTTGCTTTGTTACTGCCTCCAAAGGATGCCCCAGGACTTTTGTTTGAGTCTTGGGGTTTTTCTTTTCTGTTTGTTCGCCTGTATCATATTGGTCGAGTTGTTTTGCCCCTCGTCTGAGATGTTTTTGGTAATCCTGTCTTCTTTTCTTATTGTAGGATTAGTTGGTCTCATGTCTTCTTGCAATAACGTTGTAGAAATGTCTTCCCAGGTTCCCGAGGGCATGACCGATTGGGTGGTATTACGAACTCTACAATATAATGTATACATATAATAGTAGAAAGATTATAATATACTAGGAGCCTTGAAGAATAGATGAAATAAAAATTGCGAAATAAAAGCGCAACGCTCAAGAAACGAGTTAACTTGCGTGCTAAGAAAATTATAACTATCGAACATAAGATAACAAAAGTAGGAATATAGTGCCAAAGATACAAAATAACAAGCTCCTAACTCAGCCCGCGAAGTCAAGGCTGGCCGGAAAATATTTACACATATATACATACATATCCAAAACCCAAATGTATATAAACAAAATCCTGTCTCTCCATAAACCTCTAAGAGGATCAAAAGAATAAGTTATGCAGAGAGACAGGTAAGTATAAATATATACATCACTGTACAACAAAATAACATATTAACCACTTCGCTTCAGGGATCCAGATGCCTAACTCGATGCCTCTCGACTTGCATCTGAAAAATAACAACATAGTATGGGGTGAGAACCAGAGGTTCTCAGTATGGTAAATGTGCCACACACATAAGATATAAGGTCCTGGGAATGCCAGAGGCAATCCTAGAACGCCAACACCCAGATTATAGAGCTTAAAGTATTAAACAGAAGCCATAAAAGGTGGTTTACTAAGAGTATCTAAACCTAACTTAACTTAATCTTAAATCTAAGTCCCGTACTGCCATTCCTCCATACCTCCATCTCCATTAGCATTTCACACACAAATAAACAGATAAAGACAAGCACAAGAAGGTTACAAATACTGCAGGTAACAAATATATATTTAGCATGGCAAGTACACTTACGCACACCCAGTTAATGCACAAACAAGTAACTCAAGTAGTATGCATATGATGCATGCCTGTCCTATGGTTGATGAGGCTCATTTGTCGGTTACCCGATAAGTCCAAAAACCTTAGACTGTCCCTCAACGTGCATCTCCAAGAGTATATGCATAGCTTTTTTCTCAAATAATCAATATTGCTCAATGGGGTTAACATTCCCGGGAATTTATAAGTGCCCGGTCACCCTTACGTCGTAGAGTCAACAGAGTATAGAGTTTTCAATTTGGTATACGTGGTGGCAAGCCACGGTACTTTATCCAGGAAATCTCGTATCTCAGATCATTTAATCATTCAAGCCAAGTATCATACATGATCATTCATTTGATTATCATGTCAAGTATCCTACATGAACATCCGTAATATTTCATAGTCAATTCATCACTTTTCAGCTTTACTTCATCTCCAAGTTAATCCCATTTCCTAATTTCATTTGAATATCAGGTTTAATACTATTATTAATAGCTAAAAGAATGAAAATAGAAGTTTAAAGGTTTGAAATACAGTTTAAAACGTTGAAAATCATGTTTGCTGAAATAGAGGCCACGCGTAGGGAGTGTGAAACTGTAGCTCGCATGCGCGTCCCTTTGTCATGCATACGCGTGGCACGCGTGCGCATGGATCACGCGTACGCGTGGACATGTTTGTTAACCCCTTACGCGTGCACATGGGACCAGTCGCGCGCGCATTGCTAAAATCCATGCCACGCATACGTGTGGAAGTGCATTTCTAAAAAAAAGATGCAGTAGCAAAGTTGCAGTAGCAGAGCTGCAAAATTGTTATAAACACAGTTTATAGGTTTAATCTTCCAACCCCCATAACTTCTTTGATTTACAACATTTTTCATCCGTTCTTCGAGTGGCATAAACATCACAAACCCAATTTTCATTTTAAAACAAATTAGAAACAAATTGAGAGTCCGGAAGCCAAGTTTTAGCTTGCCAAAGTTCGGCCCAAAAACCAACTTTTGCCAACCTTCAAACCTCATTTTCAATCCAAACAATTCCTAGGCCATTAATCATTAAACATACACTTTTCAACACAATATGTCCTACATCAACCACTATAATAAATAATGTCTCATACCAACCACAATTACATAAACTCTTCTCAAAATTTAACCACCAAAACAATAATTTACCATTCCTATGCTCATAAGCTTATAACCTCAAATGACTAGTCCACAATCCATCAAGCCATCAACCAACCAGCAGTACCAATCAAACATATTCATTAGCTAGCTACTAAACAATATACATGCACATACGTTTCAACCTATCCTATAGTCATCTCGCTTAAGTTTTGACAGAACATTATATATTAAATGCAAGAAACCTAAACCATACCTTGGCCGATTCCCACGTGATGATCAAGGCAATTTAATTAAAATCAAACACAACCCCTAAAACCTGAACTACACAGCTTCCTCCAAGTTTCGATATTCACACTTTCAAGCTCCAATTATTTATTCACAACCTAATACACATTCATAACACATATATACCCAATTTAATACTCAAAGCTCAAATTCAGTGGAATTATGGTTTTCTCACCTTACCCAAGCTTCACATAAGCAAGAGTGAACATTTTCCTCAAGCTAATTGGATCCTAAAACATCAAAGAACAAAGAAATTCAATATCTCCACTTAATTTTCTAAAATTGGGGGAAGAGGTGGCTGAGAACAGAAAAATGGGTTAAATATGAAATTGTTCCAGTAGAAACGTAGAGCTCGACGCGGTGGTCGCGTGGTCGCAAACGGTGCGGCGATCAAAGCTCGGACGGAGGAGTTACGTCAGTTGGAATTCACCGTAAGGGTTACGGGATTCCTTTCTCTCCTTTCCCCTGTGGCTTCAATGTTGCTGAAATGGGGAAGAGGAGGACGTGGGTTCTTTTAAAAGGCTGGTCCGGTTGGGTCCACGACCCGGTTCAACCAGTTCGGTCCGTTCGGTCCAATCTTAGACCGTTTTCTTCGAAATTAATATCAAAATTCTCGTTTCGATGAGCTCTATCCTAATTTGATATAATATTTGCATTTCTAATCTTTCTTATCAAAAACTAATTTATTGACTAATTATTTACTAATTTAACGGGGTTTACACACTCTCAGTTATATTTTTTAATGATTTAACATGGATGATCCTGAGGTTGAAAAATCCTAAAATTTTTAGATAAAATAGAATTTTCATTCAATCAAATGATGATAAATAATTTTATTGAATTAAATTATATTAATATGATCATTGGATGTTAAAGAATGCTAGAAAAATAAATAAATAATATTTTAAGAGTATAAAAATATTAAATTGTCGTTTCAATTTACTTTTTTAATCAACGACAATAAATATCTTGAATTAATTAAATTTTTACAAAACATTATATACCTAAAATTATTTCATTTCTTCAAAAATCTTTTGAACATACAATGGTTCAATGAGAGGTTGATTATTGAGAATTGTATATAATATTTTTAAATTCATATTTTCAATAAAAAGATGTACTTAGTTCTATCCATCC
>NC_029793.2:24638943-24642423 GCF_000816755.2 Arachis ipaensis
ATCCTAAATAATTCTATATTCACTATTACTTATCTATCTAAATAATTCTAACATTGATAGAATATATATTTTTAGATGTAAAAAATTTAAAATATATTTATTCTATTTCAAAAATCAATATTCATATTTAACTTAGGATTTCAACAAATATGAAAAAAAATATTATATTTTTTATTTAAAAAAGTAAAATATCTATAAATATATTTTTGTACTTTAAATTTTGATTATTCAAAAAAATTTGGCAAGTTAATAGAATCAAATCATATTTCTATAACATATATAAGAATGTATATTACACATAAATAAAAAATGTTAGGTGTAATAAGAACAAATACATAAATTAAACTAAAATTTAGAAAAATAAGAACCAATAAAATATTGAAGAAAAGAAATATAAATAGAAGAGAAACAAAATTATTAGATGAAAGATAAATAATTTAATAAATTTTATGTGTATATAAAAGAGGAATAAAAAAAATATACAGTACTTTGTTTAATTTAGCAAGATTTATGAGAATAAATACATAGAATAAGAGAAATTGTATTAATGCATTAATTAAAATACATTATTAGAATAAAAAGTTACAAGAATTAAAATAACTAAAATTTATTAACTTTAATTAGTTAAATTAGCATAAAATAAGAAAGAGATGATTAATCAGATTAAATAAATTAAAAAATATTACTGAGCAAAGAAAATGTCACAATAATTATATTACTAATTTGAAAAAAATCAATTCAATCCACTTAAATTTTATTTAAAATAGACAATTAAAGATCACCAATGAATAAAAATAAATGGGATATAATAAAAAATAATTTTAGTAGTATAAATAATTAAATTAAATTATTATATACAATTTTTACTTTTTATCTTATTATAATTTAAGTTAATATTAATGGTAAAAAATTAATTTTAAATAGCCCTAATTTGTATTTTAAAATATAATTAAAGCACAATTCATACTTTTTTATTTTGTGATTAGTCAACATTTTTTAAATTTTTTTGTTAAGTCTTCTGTATTTTATAGTTGATAATTTTTTTTCTATAAAACATAAATTTGTGATGAATTATTACAATCATAATTAATTAAAAAAATAAAAAAAATTATAAAATAAAAATCAAATAAAAGATAAAAAAATAGAGTAAAAATTTATTTTGAAACTAAAAATTTGTCAATTGTGCTAGAAATTCTAAAAATTTATATCTTATTATATAATCAATTTTGTTACTCACTTCAACTTGATTATCCCTTTGTATTAAAAAAAGTATATAATGTCACACTTATTTTAAAAAAGATGAAACTCTTCTAATACACGGTATAATAATGTATAATTTAAGAACAATAAGATAAAAAAATATCTAAAATTTTATAATAATATTTAAAATTTTCAATGACGATAATACAAAGATTTAAAATTCAATAGTGACCCTTTGCACATCTTGTTTAAATTTGAATTTTCAAATTTAATTTGTATCTTCTTTTTTTCCTAATATAAAATATTTTTTGACAAAAAATAGAGAAAAAAATATTAGACCAAAAAATATTCTATCAAAGAATTATTATAAGGAGATTTATAATTTGAGAAGAAAATAATAAAAGAATTAATAATAATAAAGAAAAAGAAATGAAGCTCATATTAAATAATGTTAGAAAAAAATAATAATGTTCGTATTAATAATAATAATGCTGAGAAATGATGTTGCTACTTTAGGCTTCTAGCTTTCGTCTTTGGCCATTGTTTTTTTTTCTTATTTTGCTTTTTTGTTTAAATTATTAAGTCATAAGAAAATAAAGAACAATTCAAGAAAATGAAAACAGTAAGATCAATAGTAACTATACAAACCAAAATACATAGGAGAAAAATAAACTATTATATGATAGAATTAACATGAATATACTTCATTGTTAAATAAACAAAATTAATGCAAAACAAAATTACACGTAAAGAGAAAAAAAGAGTTAAAATATCCGAAGTGATAAAAAGATTATTTTTACAATTTTATTCTGTCATATTTTTATATATATAGAAGACTATAAAATAATGAACTTCTAACTAAATTAAATTGTATTTATTATTATAGAAAGGGTAAGAGAGAGAGAAGTAGAGAAAAGATTTGTGTGTATTCAAGTTGTGTAGGATGATAAAATATAAAAAGGAATTTATAGGTGCTAAGAGAATCGAAATAATAAAGACGTAATATCCTATAATAAATATTCAGATATGTTAAATAATGCTAATTGATCTAATTAATCCTAATTATACTCTAACATCCCTCCTCAAACTCAAGTGACAACTTGAGTTTGAAACTTATTTAAAACAACTAAATAAAAAAAATACATAAACTGATAGAATGGGTGCAGACGGAACTGTCTGAAAAAAGCGCAGACAGAACTGTCAGAAGGAAGCACAGACGGAACTGTCGAAAAGAAGCACAGACGAAACTGCCAGAAGGAAGCGCAAACGGAACTGTCACAAGGAAGCGCAGATGAAACTGCTACAAGAAAATGCAGACGGAACAACCACAAAAAAAATGCAGATGGAACTGCCGAAAGAAAATGCAGACGGAACTGTCGGAAGGGAACGCAAATGGAACTGTCGGAAGAGAACACAGACGGAACTGTCGAAAGAGAACGCATACGAAATTGCCGCAAGAGTGGCCAACTGTCGAAAAACTGCTGAAAAGATGGCGAACTGCAAGAAAACTATTGAAAAGAGACAAAGTGCAAAGAGATGACAAACTATCGGAAGGTGACGAAAAACATATGGTTTTTCCATGAGAATAAGTAAGTAGTGGATGAGCTAATCGGTAAGGTCAGAAAAGTATCAAAGCATGGACAAAAGAGAAGAAAAAAAAATGAAACGGAAGAAAAGTATGAAAAGTATAGTGATTTCACCAGAAGAAAATAAACTTATCCTCCTCAAGGAGGATACCATGGGTCTGATACCTTGTTAGAAATGAGAGAAGGAGCAATAGAAAAAATGTTTGTGAGTATTCAAGTTATGTAGAATGATACAATATAGAAGGGTATTTATAGATGATAAGAGAATCGAAATAATAAAGACGTAATATCCTATAATAAATATTCAGATACGTTGAATAATGTTAATTGATCTAATTGATCCTAATTATACTCTAACAATTATATTCAATTAATTGATATACATAATATTAAATTGTGTGATGCTTAAATATCTAATCAAATTAATTAGTTTATATAATTAAGTCATCATAATGAATTGTATTTAATGAGTTAAAAGAAATAAATTAAAAATGATTTGGATCGTCTGATCTTCTACCAGTGTTATCAAAACCGGTGAATCGGACCCTCTACCGGTCTGGTCCGATATTTGAACCGCATAAAATTGAAAATCGGTCAAACTCGATAATGTTCGGTCCAACCAAACCGGTTAGGGATTAAATTTTAACAAAATGTTAAAGTTGGGGTTCGAACCCCAACCCTCTTGGAAACAAAA
>NC_029793.2:24642583-24645132 GCF_000816755.2 Arachis ipaensis
GTATATATTATAGAGTAAAAATAAGAAAATACTTATTGTTTCTGGTCTATATTATTTTAGAATAGCTTGATATTTTTAAAATATTAATAAAAATATGTATTTTAAATTATAATTTTAAATTTTTGATTATTTTTAGTTTTTATTTGCATAGTACCGAGTCAACCAGTTCAACCAGTGATCCACCGGTTGAACCAATAACCCAGTGATCCAGTTACTTGACCGGTTCGATTACCGGTTCGGTTCTGACAACTATGTCTTCTACCCTTGAATAGTTTTTCTTTCATATTTATTATTGGTCCCACCTATAAAATCAATGGTGAGAGATCACACTTTACTCTCTAAGGTAAAATTCAAACTTTAGAGGATCCAAATCCAATTAAAAAATACTCTCAAAAACATAATACGTGAGCTTTATCATTAAGTGTAAAAACTCAATTTTTATATAATAGAATAAATTTCTTCTCGTTGATAGTTGAATTTCTTGTAAATTTTATATTCTCATATTAAGTTTTTTCTCTCTCTCTTATTTTTTGGGTCAAGACGTTTTTTCTCTCTTAATTTCATACTTTTTTAGATTTTATGACTCAAACTGCCTAGCTACCATTTATTGCAGTTGCATCCAATGTTATATCCTATGCTACATGGTACATAGTGGCCCAATTTACGACTGTGGGCTTATTACTACGATAAATAATTTCTCTTGCAACGAATTTTTTGAGGGAGCAAATGATAAATTTTACGAATGAGGACAACAACAAAAATCCTGAATACCCAATGTTTTATATTTGTTACAAATGGCACTTTTATTGATAGTCAATCAATAAAAAAAGTAAAATATTAAATTAGTCCTCTACGTTTGGGAGTAATCTTGTTTTGGTCCTTCAGGTTTAAAGTGTCTTATTTGAATTCAAAAAAGTTTCATTTAGCTTCAATTTAGTCCCACCGTAAGGTCAAAGATAAATTATTAACAAAATATCCTACATGACAGCAGTATAAGAACAAGGTCGATAATTTAGAGAATAAGTACAAGCTCCAAAGGCACAAAATCAACCGTGGATGCATCAATACATGTATTTAACATTTTTTTTAGTTTTATAGAAAATATTTCATTCTAATTATAAGAAAAATGATAAATAAATGTATTGATACATCCACGATTGATTTTGTGCCTCCGGAGCTTGTACTTATTCTTTAGATTATCGACCTTGTTCTTATACTGCTGTCATCTAAGACATTTTGTTAATTATTTATCTTTGACCTCCGATGGAACTAAATTGAAGCTAAATGAAATTTTTTTGGATTCAATGTGCCTTTGCAGCTTATATTTATTCTTTAGATTATCAACCTTGTTCTTATACTGCTGTCATATAGAAAATTTTGCTAATTATTTATCTTTGACCTCCGGTAGGACTAAATTAAAGTTAAATGAAACTTTTTTGAATTCAAATAGGACACTTTAAAGCTTAAGGACCAAAACAGAAATACACCCAAATATAAGAGACCAATTTAATACTTTACCAAAAAAAAAACTATTGGGAGAGAACTTTAACTGATAAAATACTGATTGTAATTGAGGAAGTCGTTGACAAAAGAAATCTATTCTATTATATAAAAATCGGATTTTTGCACTACTTAATGATGGAGCTGACGTGGCATGCTCCGGAGAGTGTTTCTTGATTTAATTATTTTAACTCATTCAATACAATTTATTGTACTGACTTAATTATATCAACTAATTGATTTAATTAGATATTTAAATATTAATATAATTTATTATAATTTATATTACTTAATTAATTATACTAATTAATTATAATTCGTTATATTAGTAAAATAGTTTTTTCATTTATGAAGTATAAAATAAAATATATAATTTATTGTTTATTCTAATTAAATTTATTTATATATTATATATGAATTACGTTATATTTATATGATTCCGTAAATAAAATTTTTTTATTTCAATTCACTCAAAAAAGGAAACTTTTGATTTGAAATAAAATAATTTCTTTCTTTTCAACAAATTATAATATCTACACATTAAAATTTTAGACCGACCCAAAATACAATAGTTCTATATAAAAATTCTACAATTACATACAATGATCATATTTAGTATTTGATTATTAGATATTTTTTGGGGACGTTATTGTTACAAATTGCACCATATCTTTATGTAAGTTTTTTTTTTATTTCAAATAATTTTTTTAAGTATCGATCAGTCTTTTATTGATTAGTGTTTTCATTTCAATTTGTTCAAATTCTTTGCAATTTTATTTTTTTACTATTCACATGTTTGATATTGTTTTACTTAATTAGTCTTACACAAAAAATGTTAATGTTTCAATCCATAGAAATTATTTTTTATCTCTTTTAACCTTTCTATTTAGATAATAATAAAGATCGGCCTTTAACAATAAAATTTATATGACCAAGACCAACTTTTTTTAGAATAACTAGCTACATGGCTAAAATAAATAAGATTTTATTTTATGCATTACATGCATAAAATTACAGTTATAAAACTTCGAAATTTTTCTTTGTTATAA
>NC_029793.2:24645210-24658081 GCF_000816755.2 Arachis ipaensis
TTTAAATTTGTTTGACTTATATATATATTTTTTTAATTGGATTATTGATTTGTGAATTAAAAGTCACTGTTAATATATTTTTACATATTTAAAAATTAAATTTTTTATTTTTTAAGTAAAAAATGATACCTCATAAATTAATCAATACATAATCAGTATACATTTAAAATTTAACTTTGAGATTTGTATTAAAATTTTAAAATTTGTATTCGTAACTCATTATTGCGAAAGAAGTACATTATAGATAAGTGACTTAACAACGACAATATATCCCACTTCAGTCACACAATCCAAGATTGCAAGGTTAAAACGAAGGATAATTTTGATAAAAAAACGAAAAAAATTTGATGATAATGAGTCTGCTTTTTTTTGTGCTTCTGCTAAGTGTTCTCGTGAAACTTTTTTAATTTCTTTTTTTTATGATAAATACAATTTAAATTATTATCATTGTTGGGAATATTAGCGAAATAGTTTGTACTATACATAACTTTCTAAATATTTTAATTTAGTGATTGAACAATTGTAAATAACTATTCAACTTTATAAAAAAAATTTATAAATTCGTATTTAATAAGTTATATAGATACTCATTAATTTAGTTTAATAATTTTAAAAATAATTAAATAAAACTAAACCAATACAAATTTTTTTTAACTACAAAAATATACTACTAAAATTATATAAAATCAAATACGAGATTAGTTAATTGAATAATTATTATTTGTGTTTCATTTATTTTTCTTGACTTAACAGTGTCAAAGAACAACAATAACACAAATTTTGACGTACATAAAAATGTGCAACATATTACTGCAAGTAAAAAAATAGTGTGTCAAAAAATTGGTACTTCATCTAATATTCTCTGTTTACAATTAAGTGAAGATAAATGTGACATTTTTCTGACTGTAATTGACTCATTTATCTAAATTTAATTTATATCAGTTTAAGGACGAAAATTTTCTATATATTTCTCATTACTCATTCACAGGGAAGCAACTATCTATGTATGGTGTACACTCTGCGTCGCATGGAATTGGACAGAAAAATACTCTTCCTAATTATGTAAGACCTTCTACATCAGAGATAAGATCTAAATCTTTAATTCTACCAACGAATTTTTCATTGACAAGAACTCCACTGTCCGTATTAACAAATAGTACGTATAATTAATGATTACCAAATGATTCATGCACCAATATTTAACAAAAAGTATACTTCATCGGAAATAATTTATATAACATAGATTTATTACAATTCTAGCATACTTCAATGTACAAGGACCCACCAATAATCTAACGGAAGTCATTCCGTAAAATCATCTTCCGGCGTCACACTGCGGCTCCCAAAGATCGTGCCTAATAGAAAGGTAATTTAGAAAAGATTATCATCATTGTTATATTCTTTTCTTTTCTTTAGTGTCTAACATTTAATTGAATAAAATTAAATTTTTTGTAAAGAAATTCTACTACAAATAGGATGCAAAAAAGATAATCTTCTTCTGTTGTTGCTTCGGTGGCTATTAATTTGGCACAATTTTACAAAGATGTAAACTTATCAACTGTTAAGACGCACCCACCAAGCGGTGACACACAAAGTGGCCAAAATGTTGACCCTTTTGTTGATGATGAAGGTAATTTCAAATTTTATCAAGAATTTAAGTTGGTAGTTTGCAAGAGATATGAATTATTAGTAATACATCAACATATATGTTTGTATTTTTTATAATTTTTATTGATTGTAGTTTTAAATGGTTACGATGATTCAATGTTGTGGATATAGAAGATAATTTTATACCATTCTCAAAAACCTTAAACGATATGTAAAAATTTTATCTGTATATTTATTTACATCTTTGTGTATATCATGGACTAAATTGCATCGGTATGACAACTGAGTATCTAAAGAGAGTTCATCGGCAGATGTGTGGGATATAGAAAATCCTATTTATCAATATAAACACTGTAAAGCATGGATGTGGTCTGAAGAAAGGCTTGCTAAATCCAAGCAGTCGCTCCAACCAAAGTTTTAATTATGTTATACGGAAGGAAAGATCGAGCTTCCTTTACTTTCTGTGCCTTCTGATGAGCTCATTCAGCTTCATAGTGGAGGAGATCAAAGAAGTATTTATTTTTTAAAAAATATAAGGACATTTAATTTAGCGTTTTGTTTTACTTCAATGGCCAAAAAAATTGATCGTGGGATGAACAATGAGACTGCTCCTCCAATTTTTAAACTTGGGGGTCAAAACTACCATAACATTGGTAGCTTACTTTCTTCGGATAGTCTGCGATCAACATTTGCCCAACTATATACCTATAACACAGAAAATGAGATTGATAATCGGATAGGCACACTTCGTCAATTTTCATACAGCCAGTCAAACATTTTAGTTATTTTTTATCTGTGAGAGAAAATAACATAAATTTTATTATATTTTTTTTTGTGCAATTCCGATGAAGTTATAAATGAGTGGGATAGGAAATATGTGGCAATGTTAAGAAACATGCTAGACAAATATAATAGTTTGGCAAAGAGTTTTCGCTATGCAAGAGATAGGTACCAACAGAAAAATTGCACAAATATAAAGCTTAAGTTGATTAGTAAAAGGACTAAAGATGGCAGGACATACAACTTGCCATCTGCATCTGAAGTGGTTGCATTGATTGTTGGCGATGTCGAACAACTAAGAAAAGATAGAGATATTATTATAGAGAGTCAAACTAGAAAGCTCCAACGGATTGATGTTTTTTACCCATCCTATTTAGCCTTGCAATTGTTTCCATATGGGGAGGATGGATTTTGTTTGGGTATTGCAACATCAGATTCAATCTCCGCTAGGCCTACAAAGAAAAACAAAATCACTTTGCAATAATTCTTTGCTTTTCAACTACAAAAAAGGACGGGTGAATCTCCGTTAATTCAGAGATCAAAGAGATTATTCCAATAGTTTCTGGTAGATGCCTACACAATGGTGGAATCAGATAGGTTAAAATTCTTTAGGTGCAAACAACCACAGTTGAGGGTTAATAAATACAAATGTCTGCATGAAAGTCTTATAAACGGAAATGTAGATGCCGCAAGGCTTGGCAAAAGAATCATTCTTTCCAGTACTTTTACCGATAGACCTAGGTACATGATGAATAATTGTAAAGATGCATTTGTAATTTGTAGATATGCAGGAGATCCTATCTATTTTATCACCATGACCTGTAACCCTGAGTGGGATGAGATAAAAAGAGAAGTGACTCCCATTAGATTGAAGGCAGAAGACCGTCCTGATATATTGTGTCGAGTTTTCAAGATCAAGCTTGATGGTTTGATTGATGACCTAAAAGAGGAAAAACTCTTTGGCAAAATTTTGTGATGTAAGTCTGTGTTTATACAACACCTTATTAAAATCTTATGTTGTAATATTTTGCTCATTTGTCTTTTTTAATTTTCATATGTTTGCACTATAGAGTTTTAAAAGAGAGAGTTTCCGCATGCACATATCCTTTTATTCATGAGTAAGGAGTTCAAACCACAAACACCAAATGACATAGACAAACATATAACAGTTGAGATTCCTGATGAAAATGAAAGGCCAAATCTACGTGGAGTTGTTCAAAATTACATGGTACATGCTCCATGTGGTCCGTACAATAAGAATTCACCTTGCATGAAGAATGGATCCTGTTCAAAGTTCTATTCCAAAGAGTTTAGACAGCGAACACTCATTGATGAAGCCAAATTTTCCAAATATAGGCATACCGATAACGGTCGAACAGTGAAGAAAAGGGAATGTGTACTAGATAATAAGTTCATTGTTTCGTATAATCCAGAATTGTTGCTCAAGTTTGGGTGCCACATGAATGTGGAATACACATGCCAAATAAGTTCTATTAAGTATCTGTTTAAATATGTACACAAGGGTAATGACCGCGTAACATCTACTCTATACAACGTTGGTGATCCGTCAGAAGCCACACAAGTTGTTGACGAAATTAGGAATTACTATGATTGTAGGTACATTTCGACATGTGAGGCAGTTTGGCATTTATTTGGACATGAAATCCAAGAGAGAAAGAACCATTTGTGATTAGACTTCTATTCCATTTGGAGGATGAGCAACCTGTGGTTTATGGTGAAACTTCTAATGTGAATGATATCGTCGAAAGAGCAATATCTCATAAGTTCATGTTTTTGGGATGGATGGCGGCGAATATGTCATATCCCTATGCTCGAAGTTTGACTTATGCTGAGTTTCCAACCAAGTTTGTTTGGAAGGACGATGCTTCAAAGTGGTTTCCTCGAAAGCAAGGTTTCACAATTGGAAGGTTGACTCATGTACCTGCAGGTAATGATGAGTTTATATTTAATTTTGATTTTATTTATTTGATGATTTAAATTTAAAATCTTAAGAGCATGTACCCCACGTCCATTTTATTTGATTTATCTCCACTAAAAAATAAATGTTCAAATAACTTTCAATAGTTATAATCTGTAGATTATATAATTTTAGAATTGTTCTATATTTTTTTAGAAAAATTAATCTTATGCGGATGTGTAACTACATAATAATTGAAATCGCGTAGCCTAATCCATTTAACAACTTAAAAATGGGATTTTAACCAAGTTTTTTGCAGCAAATACCGAAGAATATTTCCAACGACTTCTCTTGAATACTCAAAAAGGATGTATGAGTTTTCGAGATATAAGAACAGTAGGAGGAACAATTTATGCTATGTGTAGAGATGCATGCTTCGCCTTTGGACTCTTGCAAGATGACAGAGAATTCATGGATGCAATTAAGGAAGCAAGCTCATGGGCCTCAAGATCATATGTTAGGAGGTTATTTGTCATTCTATTAACATTCAATAATATCTCAAGACCAGAACATGTCTAGGATAGATGTTGGCATGAACTTTCAAATGATATTTTGTATCGACAGAGAGCGGTGATGAATATGAGGGATGAGTTTTTATTAATTGCAATTATAAAAGTTCTTCATTATTGATCATTTTTAGTTTGATTGAATTTTTACAGTATTGTATAATATGCAGAGTTAACCATGTCAGATGATGAGATTAAGCAGTTGTGCTTAATGGATATAGACAAGATCTTACATTCCTATGGTAAAATCTTGAAAGACTATCCTCCTATGCCTTTAGCAACTGAAGTTGATAGTTCTTTGTTAACCAAAAGGGTTATCAGGGAAGAGCTAAATTTTAACAGGGATGATTTAAAGAAAAATGCCTCAGACATGTTATCCATCGCAACACTTGAGCAGAAATATGCATTCAATAAAATTGTTACAGCTGTGTATTGTGATGAAGGGTTTTTTTCTGTGTATGGTCATGGGGGTACTGAAAAAATATTTCTCTGGAACCTTATGTTTACTGAGATTCGCTCAAGGGGTGATATTGTATTAAACGTTGCTTCATGTGGTATTGCATCTTTACTTCTTTCCAATGGAAGAACGGCACACTCAAGGTTCAAAATACCGCTGAATATAACTGAGTATTCTATATGTAACATCAAACCTGGTTCCCCTCCAGCAATATTGCTGTTGAAAGCCAAACTTATAATTTGGGATGAGGCTCCAGTGGATGGTCTAATAGGTTGACTTTAACAGGTGCTCAAACTAACAAAAAACATGAGACTCTCTGTTAAAGGGACGACTGCTTCAGATCAAGATGAGATAAAGCAATTTGGTGAGTGGCTATTGAAAGTTGGTAATGGTCTAATAGATGACAATATAGATGGTGAATCTGAGATATGTTTTCCAGGAGATATTGTTATTCCTTCTTCGGATCAGGCATTTGATGAGTTGGTTCATTTTTCTTATCCAAATATTTTGGATAACATGTCCTCAAATGATTTTTTCAAAGCAAGAACTATACTGACTCCCACGCTGGACATCATTGAAGAGGTCAACAACTATATGATAGCTATCATTCTTGGAGGAGAAAAATTATATCTTAGTTCGGATTTGATTTGTATGGATAAAGGGAATATGGAGAGTCAACTAGATCTCTATGATCGTGAATTACTGAATAACATAAATTGTTCTGGTTTGCCTCCACATAAATTAATACTCAAGGTTGGTGTTCTGGTGATATTATTGAGGAATATTGACCAATTCGTGGTCTTTGTAATGGTACAAGGCTACAAGTTAGGAAGCTTGGAAATCATGTCATAGAATGTGAAGTCTTAACGGGTAACAATGTTGGTCATATTGCTTTGATTCTAAGAATGAATATGATACCAACAAATGAAATCGTCCGAGTTAGATTCCAACAAAGACAGTTTTCCATAATAGTATCGTTTGCCATGACAATTAATAAGTCTTAGAGACAAACTTTATCTCATGTTGGATTATACTTGCCCAAACCAGTTTTTACACATGGCTAACTATATGTGGCACTTTCAAGAGTTAAGAGTAATAGAAATTTAAAAATTTTACTTATGAATCACATAAAAATGTCTGCATAGAAAAGTCTTTGAAAAAATAGGATTTTAATGTAAATATTTTAATTTTATTTTAAATTCTGTATCAGTGTATAATTATTTTATCTTAAAAAAATGTAAAATAATTATTATTCACTTTTTTTTTAAATTAAACTTTAATTTTGATAATAATTTTATAAATTTCTTAAAATAATAATTAATTTGTGTTTTTATAAAATATCCAAGCATATAAGGTTTTTTTTTTTATCTTTATAAATTTTTCCGTGTTGAACACGGGTCAACACGGGTTCGTACACTAGTAATAATAAATCTAACATCGAAAAGGTCATCTTGGAAAAAATTGCCTTCAAAGAGTCTTATTATACTCAATATAAAGACCTCTTAAACTCAATCTTAACAAGTTAATGGATGCAGCCATAAAAGTTTTTGTATTTTTTAGTTAGGCCGTTTGAAAAGCATCAAAATAATTTATTTGAGTTATGGCCTTANTCTATTTTCTCAAAAAAAAACTTAATTAAACTATTTATCCAAATTGAACCTTAGTTATACGGATGTCATTAATAACAAGTGATTTTTGCTTTACACAAAAGTAAAATAATTATAGAGAAAAATAATTTTTTATGTGCTTAACATCATCGAAATTTTTTAAATTTTTCCTATAACGCACTTTCATATAAAGTTAGGGTGCAGTATTTATTGAGTTTCTTCGTTTAAATTTAATCATTGAATCTCGTTCCTTGATGAGATTAGGATTCCAAACCTTTCCAATCAGTGGATAATAATAGTAACATTTAATCAGGGGATATGGTCAAACTCCAGAGATTCGTGGTGTCAACATACTCCACCATGATAATGTTTCATCAACTGCTTAGAATTCGTCAAAGCTCGATTATTTAATAATTTTTCCATTAACATATACCAAGCTATCATATAAAAAATATTATATAAGGCGATGTTGTATTACTCTATTAATTAACTCTATATATTAAAAATAGAGAGTTTTACGTGTTCACGGAGAACACACAAAGGAGACTCAGAGGAGACTTACTTCAGAGAGTGTGTTAGTGACTGAGTGGGTGCTTTGGGTGAGAGAGAATTAGGTGTATATCCACTTATCTGTGGTTCAATTCGGTTCGATTTGATTATAAAAATTAAAATTGTAAATCAAACCGAACAGGATAAAAACCGATTAAAATTCAAAAATCATTTAAAATTGAGCAATTTATTTCAGTTTTCAATTTAGATCGATCCAGATTTGTAATTTTTTTGGGTGGATTTGGATCTGATCATTCCTAAATCCTAATATTGGACATTTTGTGTTGTACTGAGATTAATAGTAGTAGATATTTGATTATGTTTTTTTTTAAATATATTATGTAGGATTGACGGTGCATTATAATTACATAAAACCTTTAATCATATCCTTGCTTTTGAAAGATGCAATGAGATTACAAGGTGTGGAAAGTTGGTGTGGAAAGTTAAAACTTTTGTAGAACCAATGGAAATGTAGTCTTTGTGGAAATTTTGCATTATAGAAAACATCATGATGATTATTCCATCTTTAAAAACGAGAGCAATACCCAAGTTTTCATATGCTAGCACTTTTGCATTACTGAATTAATTAATACACAACTACTTCTAAAAGTTGATCTTTCACTTTCAATTAACGAAGTTACGGACATTTTTTGAGTTGTTGTGTCCGTGTATCAGATACATTTTAGACATGATACTTATTAATATTTATCTGATATATGTATCTGTTGTATTCAACTGTGTCTTAATAAAAAATACAAAATTTTTTTTTAAACACACCTAAATACCATTACGTATCAGCGTGTCCAGTCTTATTTTTAATATATATTCTTAAAATAAATTTAGATATAGTATATATTATTATTTATTAAAATAAAAAAATATTTTAAATGCTTGATATAATTAAAACAAGATATTAAAAATAATTAAAAATTTTAATTTATATTTTAATATCAATAAAATATTAAAATATCATTACGATTTATCTAAAAATTACTTTATATTTTACATATATGCGTGTCTCCGTGTCATGTAAGATTTTAAAATTCACGTGTCGGCGTGTTCCATATCGTGTCGTGTCCTGTATCCGTGTCAATGTGCATGCATCATAAAATTTTATACTAAATAGATATATTTTCTACAAATAAATTTGTTTTCAAACTATCGCATAATACGTATAAACAAACACGAGATTTTGCACTAAATTTTTTTCAAACCGGTCTAATCGAAAACAAATGATGAAAACGGTCCGGTTTAATGTCTAAACCACAAATTTAAAAATCGTTTAAAAAATGTTGAATCAATTAAAAATCAGTCGGTTGAATTAGACTGATAACCAGTTGATTCTTTCAAAACGGCGCCGTTTTACTTGATTTAAAAAAAAAAAAAAATCCCCACCCCATGCAGACCACCTTCCCCCAACACCCCCCTTTGTGTGTCTGTCACTCAGCCATAGCTACTTCAAAGTTCACAAATCACAACCCAAATCAAAACCCTAGCTTCTTCAATAGTTCTGCCGTCGCCGTCTGTGGTTGTCGGCGCCTCCGCAGCTTCCTCCTTCTTCCTGTCCCAAACCCAGACCCTCTGTTTTAGCTCAGCACGTCGTCTATTATCTAAGAAGTTCTAAATGTTCCTAGAAATTTTTGCCCGTGGCTTCTTTGTTCGAGGCTTTCAGCTGCTCATCACTCACTGTTGTCTTGCTCGTCGCCGTTGTCTCTTTGTCGTCCTATTCTCCATTGAAGGTTAGTGGGATTTTTTACTTTTTTTTCTTTTGTGCTCTGCTCTGATTTCTAAATGTTTGATTAATGATTTCTAAATGTGAAATCATTGATTTTGTGGTGTTGTTAAAATTATTGCTAAAAATGAATTTATTATGCTGTTGCTGTTTTTAAATTTCTAAATCTGCTGTTTTTGAATTTTTATTGATAGATTTATTAATTTCAGGGTTTAGGGTGATTATTTGTTGTTGTTCTAGAAGGAAAAGTTACTCTTCTTTTTGGATGGTGTAAAGTATTATTTTTATTTTAGTTTCCTGCAACTGTTCATTTGTAAAAATGTATTGTCATGTCTATAATTTACCATTATAGTTAAGGTTTCGAAAATCGGACCGGATCGGCCTGTTCAATCGAGTTAACTAGGAATCGGTCAGTTGGTTGGTCTAGTTAATGTCTAAAACTGACCTACAAAAAATTGGCAAAAAACTGACTGAACTGTTGGTTAACCGGTGAACCGATAAGGTTTTTTGAAGGTCTGGTTCTCCTATTCAGCATAAAACGGCGTCGTTTTGGTTCAAAAAAAAATGCGCAGAAGACCCCAATCCCCTCTTCCTTCTATCTCACTCTCAGTCTCACCAAAATGGCAAAATTTCTAACGCTATCGGAGCAAACAGTCACCGCTACTCTGTGCTTACTGTGAAGTCCGGCTCTGTTTTCGTCGTCGTTGGCCGCCTTTTTCTCGTCGTCAAAAATGCCTCTGTCTCGGAGCCATCTATCTCTTTGTGTGTCGAGCACCACTTTCTGTGCATACTGCATAGTGTGAACGAACCTGTGCCACCGTGGACTCTTTGCCGTTGCCGTGAGTTTTTCAATTTTTGCCGTCCCTCAACATCTTTTTCCTGCTCTTCTTTATTTTCATTTTTTCACTAATTTTCTCTCTTTTTCACTTTAGTTTTTTATTTGTTTCCTCTGTTGTGGGTGGAATAAGGTTTTGAAAACTGATTCGAATCGATCAATCGAACTGTGAATTGCTGCCAAATACGGTTCGAACAGAAGTCAAAACTGCCAAATTTAAAAACTGACGATGGACAGAAATCATGCTTTTATTTTTTGCCTTTTTTTCTTTCAATTTTATTATTTTCTTTTACCGTAGCCAATCATCATTCATACCTATATTTAATTATCAGTTAACATCTTGATTCACTTTCTTATCTTACCAATAAATTGTTAAGAATATTTAAAGAATCTCTTCTCTTTCTTAAGAAGCAAACAGTAATTTTTCACACCTTCTTTTTCATATAATTTTTATGCAAATAATTGACATGCAAGTTCTTATTGCTCTTAGTGATGAATTTAAAGTTGTGTATGTGTACAAGAGAAATGAATGCTAAATGATCATTTTAAATTTTAATTGTAGAAATTTAGTTGAAAGAAAATAAAGTGATTATTGACTTCAAAATAGTCATGTCTTGGCACTTAATTAACTTGTGGAAATTTGGTCACAGTTTATTAGATGTGCTTATCTATTTTCTAAATTCAAAGTTTGTGCACATTAATTGATGACTTAGTTATGTCTCAAAAATAGACTCATATGGAATGAATTTAGTTTGATTAACGCACGTAAAAAATAAAGAAGTTAGTAATTTGATAAATCAGTAATATGCATAATATATAATAAATATTATTGGTATATGAATAATACATGCGAAATAAAGTATAATTTATCCTCTAATTTCTTAGAAGATTAGAACAGTTGTTGCAGTTTC
Source organism: Arachis ipaensis (assembly GCF_000816755.2). Lineage (NCBI taxonomy): Eukaryota > Viridiplantae > Streptophyta > Magnoliopsida > Fabales > Fabaceae > Arachis > Arachis ipaensis. The sequence goes on from NC_029793.2 coordinate 24,656,174, forward strand.
TTATTGGTATATGCATAATATATAATAAATATTATCATTTTTTGATATGATTTATGTTAGTTAGCTTTATATTTTGTTAAAAACTTCATAACTTTTTTTCTCTACTAATATGATATAATTGAAGGGTGAAGTTGAATCAGCCATATGCATGTTAGAAATTATTATTACAGGCTATGCATCTCTTTCCTTCTCGGCTTTTCTTATTGTCACAATGACTTATAATAATATTAAGAAAGATATGTGATAATTAAAATTTTTTAAGTATTATTTTAATAATTTAATTTCAAAAAATTTAATAAAGCACATACATCATTTTACATCAAATTAATATTAATATAATTAGTCTTTTCTTTTCCTTTCTTAAAAATTTATATGCAATGCTAAAAAAAAAAATGCACATACATCATTTTACATTAAATCAATATCAATATAAAATCATAATGCTTCTAATTTTGTTCTCTTTCTTCGCATGTAATCATATCTTCTTGATAATAATAATAGTTACGGAAAGTAACCTTCTTTAAAATTTCAAAATTAACACTAAGTTACTTAATCCTAAATATAATGTTTGTGACTTTCATTTTTTTGGTTTATGAATAAAGTAAAGGTCTCTAAGCCTTGTGACTTTTAAGTTTTAACTTTGGCCTGCCATCTATATAGAGTCTTGGACAGAGAATTCTTGATAATGGAAGGCCCCAGCTTTTCTGTTGCGTCTATGTCCATACATTATAAAATTGTCTTAGACTAGAGCAAGTTACGCTTCATAATAAAAATTACCAAACATAAGGAGTTTCTATTTTATTTCTACGTTGACTGACTTTGAGAAACTTAGAGAGCATTGCATCCATTCAATCACTCACTCTACTTTATATTTTTATTACTTTCTTTTCTTTTGGTTTTTTCAGACTCAACACTCCCAACATTCATACAACCTTTTATCCTTCTTTCTTCTCATGCCAAAAATATAAAGCTAACTAACATAAATTATATCAAAAAATTAATCATTATATATTATTATATCTATTACATATTTCTAATTTTACAACTAAAATATGCTACATATCAATTTCTCATTGCAATTGGAATCAAATTTTTTTCTCCAAAATTAAGAAATTTTTCTCTCCTCTTTAATAATTTTACAACCAAAATATGTCACATATCATTCTCTTATTGTAATTAAAATTAAATATTTTTCTCCAAAACTAAAGAATTCTTCCCTCATCTTTACTAATTTTACAACCAAAATGTGCCACATGTCACTCCTTCATTGAAATTGAAATAAAATTTTTTCCTCTAAAATTAAAGAGTTCTTCCCTCCTTCCTCTTTCTTTCTCTATTTTTCTCTCATTCCTTCAACCACTCTATATATTTTATATATCATTATCAATAACAACGACTAATTACTAATTTGACAATCAAAATGTGCAACATGACATTCTTTAATTGCATTAAAATTAAAATTGAAATATACCTATATTATGTATCATATATTATTATCTAATTTAATAATCAAATGTGTCACATGATACTCTCTTATTAAAATTGAGAGAAAATATTTTTTTTAAAATTAATAAATTCCATTCTTAAATTCTCTCATCTACCTCTCCCCATTTTTTTATTTCTCTCTACTATTTTTACTCTATATATAATTTATATTAGTAATTTGACAAATCAAAATATGTCATCCGATATTTTTTTACAATTAAAATATTTTTTTTTTCCAAAATTAACAAACTCTCACTCTCACTCTCATTCTTCATCTTTATCTTTATCTTTTTCTGTCTTTTCTCTCATTCTCTATTTTTTCTATCTTTCTCTTCTACAGAAAATAAAATTAACAAAATAATATAATTTAAATAAAAATATTATTATTATTGTTATTATATACGTAATTTTTTATTTAGTTTT
>NC_029793.2:24658118-24675429 GCF_000816755.2 Arachis ipaensis
TTAGTTAGAAACTTTTGTCAATCTATGATTTTTTTATAAAAGTGATTTAATTTTATAAATTTTTTGTGCCATGTATAATATATACTGCCAGAATAAAGTAGATCATAATTTTAAAAAATTTATATTCTCATAATATTATTACGAATAAAAATACTAGTACTAATAAAAAGCTGTGACAATTATTCTAATATCCTAAAAAATTAGAGAATAAATTATACTTTGTTTCGCATGTATTGTATTATTGTTCCAGTGTCTAGAGCTAATAATTGAAGTGTTCTTATCCCTACTAGGGTGTGTGGGACCTCCAGACCTTATCAATATACTGTGAAAATTATTAATATATAGATAATATGTTTTTTTTATTTTAAATAATTTAAGTAAATACAAAAACAATTATTTATATTTTATTTTAAAACAAATATAATATAATAAGTGATATATATATGGGAAGTTCTCTGGTGGCCAAGGTTATCATGACTAAGAATGGCCAAGATTTGACTATTCTATAAACAGATGACATATGAAAAGAAGCATGCAGGTTTTGGTGGGATTGATTGTTATAAATGCTAGTAATTATTGCAGGACAAAAAAGATGGGTCTTTTGTGGAAAAAAAAAAGTCTTATTAATTATTTTTGAATGAATAATACCCAAAACTAAAAATCCATTATAATGATGGTAAACAAAACCTCCTGAATTATTAATAAATAACGGTAATATAAGGGAAAAAGAAAAAGAACAAAATAATGGGACATTTATATAAATTCTTGCTACATACTGAAAATACATTAATAGCAAGAATTTATATAAATGTCCCATGATTTATTTTTTTTTTCTTTTTCCCTCATGTTACCGTTATTTATTAATAATTCAGGAGGTTTTGTTGACCCATTATTATAATGAATTTTTAGTTTTTGGTATTATTCACTCAAAAATTATTAATAGCCTTTTTTTACACAAAAGTCTATATAATGTACACATAATTTTGGTCATGACATTTTTTTTGTCCTGCAATAATTACTAGTATTTATAATAATCAATCCCACCAAAACCTGCATGTTCTTTTCCATATGTCATCTGTTTATAGGATAGTCAAATCTTGGCCATTCTTAGTCATTATAATCTTGGCCACCAGAGAACTTTCCTATATATATTAGTTTTTTAAAAAAAATATTGTGAGGGCAAATGCTCCTCCCTCTTCATTGAGTGTGGGTCCTCGGCGTAATTATTGAAGGGGGATGAACCCACGAAAGAAAAGGAAAGCAAAGCATGGAGTTACATCAACCCACGAAACACAACCACAACCACACGATATTGTGTTTTAGATTTCATTAAAAGCTATCATAACAGAGAGCTACAATAATGAAGAGGAATCAACGAAGAAACAAGAAGGAATTGAAGAACCTAGCTACCTATATATTTCATCGTTGACTTGACTTCACTTGCTTCTCTATTTAACCCTTAGCAAGCTATAAGGAATCACACGCCACTAACACACACACATACAACAACACTACAAGCATCATCAACCACTAACTTCCTCTCCAACTTTCAATGTTCCTTTAATCAAACATTATCTCTTCATAAGCTTTAGAGCAGAAATTCATTCGCACTTCTTTTCTTTGCCATTTCATAAAAAGATTGCGCGATGACGGAATCATTAGTTTCTTTGTTGACGAGGAAAACTTCTTCAAGCAATTGAGGAATCTTCCATTTCATTGGTCATCTTCGAGATGGTGTATGGAGAAGCTTGTGATGATTATTGAATGCAAGGAACAAATTTTTCTGATTGGTAATGATTTTGATAAATTACATTGCCTAACTGGTGAAAAACATTTCTTTTTTATTTGATCTTCAATTTTTAAATGACTTGAATTTAGACAATAATAAATTTAACATTATCCAATATCATATTAGTGTGGAAATTCTTTTAATAACATTTACCATTTTGATTTGTCTAATAATGACAATCTTAGGAGGATTTTTAATATACTCTATTGAAAATTCTCCTAATATTGTCATTATATGACAAATCAAGATGGTAAATGTTATTAGAAGAATTTTTACATTGATCATGATATTGAATGACGTTGAAGTTATTGTTGCCCAAATTTAAGTAACTTAAAAATTAAAGAACAAACAAAAAGGACATGTTGAGGATTTATCAAGATCATTATTAATTAGAAAAATTTTTTAGGACCCCTTTTAAATTTTAATTATCTTAAATTAGTTAAATGTATCATTATTTTATATGTTAAAAATATAAAAACAGACTTATTATGTATGTGTGTAAAAGTATAATTTAATAATTTATCCTCTAATTTTTTAGGATACCGAAACATACAGTTATCGCGATTTTTTGTTGGTATATATATGTATAATAATTATCATCTTTTAATATGATATATGCATAATAATAAAAATTTATATATTAATTATTTTTATATTTTGTTAAAAAATATTATCAGGAAAGAGTAACTCTGGATATAAATATAAATGAAATTGAGGTGAGCTTATGGGATAGGGTTTATTTTTTAGAAATGGGATATTTTGATGGCTCATAATTCGATATGTTAAAAGGAAAGTGTTTTCATATGGCTAAGTTAATCAAACCAAAAACTTATGGGATAGGGTTTATTTTGTTAAAAAAACACAATCTTTTTACTTAGTTTTTGTTATATATCAAAACTAATGATTCCGAAAAATTATTTTCGTTTTTTGAAGGTTTAGAAATATTATAAATTTGTTTGAATATATTAAATTATTTTTACTATATAATTCAGTTTTGATCATAACAAGAATAGAATTAATGTACTTAATTTAGTTTTCATATATAACAAGAACTAAATAAAAAAAGGATTGTTTTTAGTTTAGTTTTTAATGTAATTAATTTATTAACATATTTTATTGTGATGTTTATAAATTGTATCGCAAATTTTCTCTGGTTTAACTTATTTTTTATTTTATAAATTTAATGGAAGTAAAAGTTAAATTAAAGTGGATAGATTGTTATTTTTTATTTCCAGAATGCTAGCAAATTATGTTATATCTCATGTAGAAAAGCATATATGTTAAAATAGAAATAGACTAAATTAATTCGTTGTTGTTCATGCTAAGAAGAAAATGAGATTGAAATGAGGACAAACACAACACTGGAGAATTCGATTACAATAAGCATGGATAATTTAATTTTGTCAGACAGTGATTTTTCTTTTTTTTTCCACAAATATAGAAATATAGTCACTGACTAATTGTTAGTGAAAGAAAATAAGGTGACTTCATGTTTTAAAAATTGTAAAAATTTTGTCATAAGAGAATATTATTTCTCAGCTTAACTTATTATTAAATGAAATAAACATTATTTCATTTATTTGATTGTCTGTTTTAATACAAAGTTTCATAATTTTATTTTTAATAGTAGAGATCGATAATGATAAAACTCACTTTATTTACTTGTCACACGTTTAAAATAGAGAGATAATGAGATATAAACTTATATATCAAAAGTTTATTTTATAAAATAAAAAATGTCTATTTATCTTTTGAACTTCATATCAAAAGTTATATATAAAAGTATGAAAAAAAATCCTTAAAAATTATAAAATATTACATAACAATGATCATATTGTAAAGTCATATTATACAGTATATAGATGAATTTATAAAAATAAAAAAGCAGACGAAAAATGACTTGAACATAACATTAATTTTGTAATATGTTCTCCTTATAAATAATATCTCAAGTTAAGTGACCAGAAATTTTTATAACATCAACTTATTGTAAAAATAGTATAAATTTAAGGTAATTTAATTAACTTTGCGTGTAGAAAAGATCAAGCAATTATCACAAGAAGGGTATAAATAACACATGCAATGTACTAACAGTTTTGATGTGAATTATATAAGGAGACGAAAATGAGTGAAAAATAACTTAATAACGAGGATAATGCACAGAATCATAAGGCAACACAAAAGCAGCATGTTTATCTACAATTTTGATGTGACCCCACATTTTATTTTGGTCTGTTTTGCCCTCAAACCCACCACAAAGCTAAGCTGGAAATGAAAGAAAGCCAAAACACACAAGAAGAGGGTCTCATATATACACAGCATATGGGATAACTGGGAAGAAGATAGAAACTAATTTTCTTACACTAATTTTTCACACACCCACAAAAAAAAAAATTTAATAATTCAACATGTTCAATATAATTAATTAAGCCTACAGAAGAGGGATAAGTAATGTTTAAACTTTAAAATATGGTGTTTTTTTTTAACGAATTAAGAGATACGTAGAAACTGAATTTAAAAATGTCTATGCATCTCTTTTTTATTAGTCATTTTATGTCAATGTGTCTTATAAAAAAAATTAACCAAATAAAAAATTAAAACTTTTAAAAAATTTTAACATATTTTTTTTTTCAAACGTATTTTTCAAACACACCCTGAATTATAGCACCACTATATATAAGCATATTTTTCTGTGGGAATACGACTGTGACTTATTATAATTGCATCAAACCACATACAAACAATGAGTCAATGAGTCATGACATTGGTTAATTGACTTAATTCCCTTGCTATTTGCTAATGGAGGGTATTATGGAGGCAATTAGTAACTAATAAATGAATGCAAACAGCACAAAGAGGGATACTTTTAGTGGTGACTTATTGTTGTTTGAGAGTGGAGGCTTTCTTTGTGACTTATTTAAAAAAATTGATAGAAAATAATGGTAAGTTCTTAGTTTTGTTTGTAATCAAAATTATGTATGTTATATTTTGTAAAAAATAAAAAGTTATTTTAGTAGCAATTTTGAATATTAATAAAAAATTGAGTAAATTAAATTTTCTTTTGACATAACTCTTTTATAAAGCTCTTTGTATTTCTTATAAAATATTTTCTGTCAAGTTCGTTCTTTCATATTTTTCATGCTTTCACAAGTGAATGAATAATGATGGTTATTTTCTTGAAGCATAATGGAAAAATGAACACAACCTTTATGTTCCAAGACCAAGAGTCAACTCTAAGTCTTTGAGGAAGTTTCTATGAGTTTGTAATTATTGGTGGAGTAATAAATACGTGTTGGAAAAAGATAATTATTTTTCTTCCAATTAAAATTATTAATTAATTTTTTTCATGATTTTTTATTTTTTTTGGTTAAATTATGATTACGATAGCTCTGTAATCTAGAACGATGAATAATTTCGGATTATGATATCAGGTTTTTTGTTTCAAGAACTTGCTTAAAGTGTTTCATCAAAATAAAGAGGTCCCTGTCCATGATACAGAATTTTTAGTTTTTCAAACTTTTTTCTAATGTCCCATCCTTTTTTTTTCATTTCATAATTGACTGGCTTTTGTTCATCCTTTATTTTTACTTATCAAGGTTTGAGATTTAAGTAAACTGAAAACACAATTTCTAGAAAAATGATATTTTCTATTTATATTTTTTTATGTAATTATATGATTGTAGCTTTCAAATGCAAATTTGACATCTTCTTTAGCCTCCAATTTTTACTGGTGAGATTTAATTATAGTGAATGCATGATTGTTGAGTTGCTATAAATATGAACAAAGTGAGTGACTTTTATTGATAATTAAAAGTAATACACCTTAGCATACATGTATCTATTTCTTTTATCGTGGTGGTTGTTCACTGTGATTGGATTGGACAATTGGGGTTGGAAGTATAGTTATTGAAGTTTTGGGGATAATTTAAGAATGATGAGACGAGTATGGATCTGAATTTTTTATTTTAGTTTGGCAATTTTACTGTTCAAACATCTAAAGGTTAGTTTCATTGGTATAGCATTAAAAAAAAGATGAAGACAATTTGAAATCAAATTCTTTGAATTAATGGCTTGAGATCATGCATAGAATATGCATCACTGGATATAATTCTATTTGCAAGTCTCTTGACATTTTCAATGATTAGTTCTCAATTTTGCAGAATCATCATGCATTCAAGAAACTGGTAAAAATCTACAACTGAGGATTTGTATCATCTCAACCCGTCAATATAATAATACATTCAGCCAGTAGCACTCTGCAGCTTTTCAGGAGGTGGCAAAGAAGTATGTAGAGGATAGAGTTGCTGTCTATCAATTTTATGTTCAAGATCACATTATTATAGCTTAGGAGATAGGTGTATAGCCTTAAAGAGTTGCTTACTGGTTATTGAATCTCATTTTCTTAGGTTCTCATCTCGTTGGTGATTCCTTTGTATTTTAGTATATAAGATTTTGGGTTTGGCTTTGTATAGAAGTTATAGGGATTACTCAAATGTCTTCCATGTCTGCTTCTATTCTAGCTTTCTATTGGCTTTCCTTGGAGAGACTAGAAAGTTAGAATTTTTTATATGCTTTTGCAGGGTCTTCCATATAATTTAATTTCATGACTGGTTTTAATTTTCAATAGAAGCATATTGTTGATTTCACTTTAATAGTAATATTAGTTTGCTATCAGTTGGGTTCTCTTCTACACATTACTGTTTTATTATTTTTAATGGTGGTATTTATTATTGAGAAAATTGTTATAAAAGACTTGTAAGAATATTTAATTATTAAAAAAAATTATAAAAATAAAATTCAAAAATCTTTAATATTAACAAGGTTTGACTGCCTACAATTACAAATCAATAAAGCCAAATTCCAAAGAATGGCTACAACAAATATAGGATCACACTGATGCTCTAAGAACATCAGAAGTAGACATGAAGAATATTTATCTGTCACTCAGTATGATACAAATGTTCAAGAGGACTAATGTTTTCAATGGATTGATCCCTTTAGAAGGCAATGCCGCAGTCGTCTACTCAGAGCCTCCAACTTCTCAAATCTGTCACCTTTTCCCTTTTTGTCAGTTGTCTCACCTTTCTTCTTTTTCTTCTTCTTGACCTTGTTCTTGTTCTTCTTGAGCTTCTGTTCATCTTCTTTTGACTCTGAACACTTTTCTTTCATGTTTCTCAAAGATGTTGCAAATACATCTACTGTCAATGATATTATTACGTACTCAAACTTAACAAATAAGCATGAGAAGCAACGATAATAGACCACATTGATATAAACCAACATTCAAATTAGAATTTCACTTTACTTACACATCATTTTCAATATCACCCTTTAGTTAAATCAATAAAACCAAGAACAAGAAGAGAAACATATAAACATTGTGAGTGCATGCACGTGTGCACATGTCTGTATGCAATATACGTATACCTTAGGGAGGTTATCGACCCTTAAATCTGCACAAGGTTCTTCATCATTGCCTCCTAAAGAAGAACATTTGCCCCAACTTTCTCTGTTTGAGCTTGTACATGAGAAACAATCTTCAATTTGATTATTTATCTTATCCTGTAAAATCATAAAGTATGGGGATATAAGAGTCGCATTCATAAATCTATAATAACAAAATATTAAACATTCATAAATCTATAATAACAAAATATTAAACATAATACAAAGTTATTACGGATCCGGCCCATGGCCCCCACACCTGGAATGGCCTCCGAACCCGACTACCCGGGTCGGATCCAATTTCCCTTCTAGAAGGCCCGAAACCGGCCTGCTAGAGCTTCTAACCAACAATCAAATCCAAATACCTCCCTTATCTTAACCAAACAGGATAAGATAAGATGATTACCATCACCTATATAAAGGGGAATCCCAGCCCTCCTTAGGTATGACATCCACTCTACACATTCTACACCTCTCTGATCCATTCCGACTTGAGCATCAGAGTGTCTTTGCAGGTACCACCCCCATTGCTCCAGCCGAACAATCCGGCAGTCGCCTCAACCGGAAGGTTTCTGATCCATCTCACAACTCGTGCAAGAGACATCTTGTACATTGGCGCCGTCTGTGGGACCTACAACGTCGCGACGGAATGGCGTACATCTTCGAGGAGCAATCCCCAAGCCACCATGATAACTCACAAATGAGGAATCCAACTCCCAAACACCAAGAAGCTACACCCCATACCCATGGAAGGATAGCGAGCACTATTCGCCAGACTACCCCTCTGCAAAACAAAGAAAACGGCCCTAAAACACGGGCTCCCGAAAACCTGGGAGAAAAGGCAGCTCAGATAATCCAAGATCTCTACCTCTGAGTGAAAGAACTTGAGGGCTGAGTTGCAACCAAGGAAAAGCATCACACCGAGAACGGAAGCCACGCGACCTCCTGATCAAGATCTCGCCATGAAACCAGGCACGGTAGATCGCCCGGACGACGACATGGCAAAAGGTATGATCGCATCTCCGGCGACCAGGATCGCCAACACAACGTGAATGATGGAGGGCACGGCAGGTCGCCTGAACGGCAACACGGCAAGAGGTACGATCGAAGCGTCTCCTGCGACTTGGGTCACCGACACGACACGACACGGACGATGACCAACGACACCAAGAGGCCAAATGCATAAGAAGCGACTACGTGATAATGGGAGCTACCCCCTTCACTGAAAGAATCCTGAGAGCAAAACTCCCTAAGGGATTCGACAAGCCCACAGATATGAAGTACAACAGAACAAAAGATCCCCAGGAACACCTAACGGCCTTTGAAGCCAGGATGAACCTGGATGGAGCCGCCGATGCAGTCCGATGCAGAGCCTTTCCGGTAACCCTAGCAGGACCTGCGATAAAATGGTTCAATGCCCTTCCAAACGGGTCTATAACCGGCTCTCACGATATCTCGAGAAAATTTATGGCCCAGTTCACTACCAGGATCACCAAAGCCAAACACCCCATTAGCTTGTTAGGAGTCACCCAAAAACAGGACGAATCCACGAGGAAATACCTGGACAGATTCAACGACGAATGCTTAACGATCGACGGACTCACGGACTCAGTCGCAAGCCTTTGTCTGACCAATGGGCTCATGAATGAGGATTTCCGAAAGCATCTCACCACCAAGCCAGTTTAGACCATACACAAGATTCATAGCGTCACTAAGGAATACATAAACGATGAAGAGGTAAGCCAGGTCATGGCTGCCAACAAACGACAGAACGGCACCTCGCTAGAATCCCCTACCAAGAAAAAACCCGAAGGAACATCCCAAACAGACAAACGCAAATCGACCCCCCAGAGTCGGATAATTCTCAAATTACACTCCCTTACCAGCTCCCATGACCGAGATCTACCACCAAATAGCGGACCGAGACGTCCTCCCGAAAGCCCGACCACTTAAAGAACAAACGGGCGGCAACAAGAGCCTATATTGCAACTCCCACCGAGGATAAGGGCACATAACACAAGACTACTTCGACCTAAAGGACACCCTTGAGCAAGCCATACGCGACGGAAAACTCCCCGAGTTCGCCAAAATCATTAGAAAACCAAAACGCACTGAAAGAGACAGGTCACCAAAGCGCGAGGGACGCAACCCAAGAACACAAAGACAAGCCCCTGGGAAAGCCCAGAAACGGACCCAACCATAGTCGTAAATATCATCACGGGCAAAGATACGCCAGGGAAGTCGAAATTAGTGCTGAAAAAGGACCTTAAAGTCCTAGCAGCAAAAAACTAAGCCCCAGCTATCATCACCAAAGCAATAACGTTCTCCCCCGAAGATTGCCAACACAGCACCTCGGCAGAAGACGTTCCATTCGTCATCTCAGCAAAAATTGGAAGAGGACTCGTTAGAAGAATACTCGTGGACATCGGGGCAGACTCCAACATCCTCTTCAGGGGAGCTTCGACAAGCTTGGGTTCAAGAATGAAAACTTACAAACACACCGCAACGTGGTAACCGAACTCGGAGATAACTTCCTCAAACCGGACGGTTCCATCCGGAAGCCAGAGGAAGACCGTTCTATCCGAATTCGTAATCCTCAAAAACTCTACGGCCTACAACGTGATCCTCGGAAGAAAAATAATTAACGACCTCTCCGCCGTCATCTTTACTAAATTCTTACTCGTGAATTTCACAGCAGAAGACGGATCTGTCAGAACAGTCCACGGGGACCGAGAAACTGCGGTCGAATGTGATAACACCAGCCTAGCCCTCCCGTAAAAGATCCCGCAATACGACCGGCATCTTCTTGGCTGACCTGGACGCCCAACAAGACGGGCAGCCTAGGCCAGAGCCAGAGGGGAACACGGAGAAGCTACATATAGGACAAACCATGGAAGAGTATAAGTTCATCAACAGAAACCTTCGATACAACCTTAAAGAAGACCTCATAAAGCTCCTAAAGCGGAGCAGAGACTTATTCGCATTCACTCCTACGGACATGCCACGAATAGATCCCAACTTAATGTCCCACCGACTGGCCGTGGACGCCAAGGCCAAGCTGGTAACACAGAAGAGACGAAAAATGTCCCTCGACCGAGCAACCGAAGTCAATAAACAGGTTAAAGCCCTCCTCGAAGCAGGCTTTATCTGGGAACTACCCTACACAACCTGGCTGGCCAATGTCGTGTTAGTCAAGAAAGCAAATGAAAAATGGCGGATGTGCGTCGTTTACACGGACTTGAATAAAGCTTGTGCAGAAGACGCCTTCCCCCTACCAAACATCGACAGGCTCGTCGACGCCACATCCAGCCACCAGTACCTCAGCTTCATGGACGCCTACTCCGGGTATAACCAAATACCCATGCGTCAGCCCGACGAGGAGAAAACGGCCTTCATCACCCCTGACGGAACGTACTGCTACACAGTCATGCCCTTCGGCCTGAAAAACGCCGGAGCCAATTACCAAATGCTCGTCAACAAGATATTCCAAGGCCTGTCTCGGACCAAGCTGGAGGTTTACATAGACGACATTCTCGCCAAGACCAAATCTGGCGAGCAACTCATCAGCGACCTTGAGCTCGTAATGAACACCTTGAGGAAGCACCGAATGTGCCTTAACCCGACAAATGCGCCTTCGGAATGGAAGCAGGAAATTCCTGGGGTTCATTATCACACAACGCGGGGTAGAAGCGAATCCCGAGAAATGTAGAGCCATCCTCGAAATGGCAAGTCCAAAGAATCTCAAAGACATCCAGAAACTAACTGGCCGACTGACTGCCCTATCCCGTTTCCTCGGCGCGTCAGCCCAAAAGGGCGATGCCCTTCTTCAAACTTATGAAGAAAGGAACTCCCTTCAAATGGGAGTCAGAATGCAAAGACGCATTCCAAGACTTCAAGAAAGTACTAGCAGAACCCCCCATTTTGGCTAAACCCCAAACAGGAGAGGTCCTCTACATATACCTGTCTATAACGGAAGAAGCACTTGTGGCAGCACTCGTCCGAGAAGATGAGAACAAGGCCCAGTGGCCTATCTACTTCATAAGCAAAGTCTTCCAAGACACGGAGTCACGCTACTCTCGCTTCGAGAAACTCGCCTTCACACTCCTCACAGCCTCCCGACGCCTTCGCCAATACTTCCAGGCTCACCCCATTACGATCCGAACTGACCAAGCGGTCAGGCAAGTCCTACGCAAGCCCAACCTAGCGGGAAGAATGCTAGCATGGTCCATAGAACTATCCCAATTCCAAAGAGTTCAAACCTCGGATCGCGATCAAAGCACAGGCCCTGACAGACTTCATCGCCGAGATGACTCTGGGATACCCCGCCGCCGAAACCTGGAAGCTGCACGTGGACGGCTCATCTAACACCACTTCCGGCGGAGTCGGGGTGATACTTGAAAACCAAAACAGGATCGTGATCAAACAATCCGTTCCATACGAGTTCCCGATCTCAAACAAACAAGCAGAGTACAAGGCTCTCTTGGCCGGACTAACACTAGCCAAAGAGGTCGGCGCCAAAATCTTAAAGGTATGCAGCGACTCCCAGGTAGTCAGCTCCCAAATCAACGGGGACTACCAGACACGAGATCCCCTGCTTCAACAATACCTTGCCAAAGTAAACAAGCTAACTGAAGAATTTGATCATTTAACAATCCAACACGTCCCCAGGAAACGAAACGCAAGGATAGATCTACTCTCAAAACTGGCTAGCACCAAGCCAGGACAAGGAAATAGGTCGCTAATTCAGGAAGTCGTCAGAACTTCCTCTGTTTCAACCACAACCGACACCGGCCTACCAATCTCTGACCAGGAGTCATGGACCTCCCCCATACTACAGTACCTCCTTAACGGAGTACTACCCGAGGATCCCAAAGAAGCAAAACAGATAAAAAGGGAAGCCGCCAACTACACCATTGTGACGGGACAACTGTACAAACGGGGATTCTCGCAGCCCCTACTTAAGTGCGTTGAACCCGAGGACACGGAATACATACTCCGCGAAATCCACGAAGGTTGTTGCAGTCACCACATCGAGGGCAAAACCTTGGCCCATAAAGTTATCCGGGCTGGATACTTCTGGCCCTCAGTTATCAAGGACTCCATGCGAATGGTGAAAAAATGCAGCAAATGCCAGATGCACACCGACTTCCACCAAGCCGCCCCACACCAGCTCAACATCATAACGGCAGACCGGGCGTTCAGAACATGGGGCATCGACCTCGTCAGCCCCTTTCCTACGACACCCGAACAGATCCGATATCTCATCATTGCCATCGACTACTACACCAAATGGATCGAGGCCGAACTACTGCCTCCATCATGGTAACCCAATGCCAAAAGTTTTTCTGGAGACACATAATAACCCGATTTAGGATCCCCGAGATTGTAATCTTGGACAACAAAACCCAATTCACAGATAAAAAGTTTAAGGAATTCTTGGAGGGACTGCACATATCCCACCATTTCAGCTCGGTGGAACACCCACAGACAAACGGACAGGTGGAGTCGGCAAATAAAATAATAGTCAAAGGGCTCAAGAAACGACTCGACGGAGCCAAAGGATGATGGGCCGACGAACTCGGACCAGTCATCTAGTCATACCGTACCACACCCCAAACCTCTACAGGGGAAACTTGGTTCCGTTTAACATACGGTGTAGAAGCCATTTTTCCAGTAGAAGTAGGAGATCCCAGCCCCAGAAGAACGATCAGGGGTAACGACGAGGAGGCAGAACGGGACCTCATAGACGAAGTGAGGGGCATGGCCCACATGCGAGAGCTAGCCCTAAAGCAAAGAATCAGCCTGAGGTACAACCGCGGCGTAGTCTGACGAGAATTCATACCCAACGACCTCGTCCTACGATGAAACGACATCGGCGTTGCCACCCACGGAGAGGGGAAACTCACCCCTAATTGGGAGGGACCCTACATAATCAAGGCGGCAATCGGGAAAGGAGCCTACAAGCTCGAACGACTCGACGGGACCGAGGTACCAAGAACATGGAATGCTGCCAACCTACGACGATACTACACTTAAAATAGACTTCC
Organism: Arachis ipaensis; assembly: GCF_000816755.2. Lineage (NCBI taxonomy): Eukaryota > Viridiplantae > Streptophyta > Magnoliopsida > Fabales > Fabaceae > Arachis > Arachis ipaensis. Next base: position 24,671,400 of record NC_029793.2, read on the forward strand.
AAAATGGGTTAAAGTTACTCCTCCCCTGTACTTCTTNTCGGAGAATGATAAACCCCTTCCAAAAACAAGGAAAGAACGTCCACTATCGGGGACTGATCACCCCCGGAGCCCAAAAACGGATATCCATACGACACGGTTAAACGGCCTAACGACGGCCCACCCCTACACTATGAGTCACACAAAACGACTCAAGAATAAATGACTTGGTTGAAATACGAATTCATGATTGAAAAATCGCCCGAACGGCCTAAAACACAAATTCGTAGTTAAAATACCTAGGTCTCAAAGCATAGCCAAAATGGCCAGACGTTAGCAAAACACGGCCAAACGGCCAAAACAGCAACAAAAAACTACAAGTTCTCAGATCCAATACAACTACAAAATACATTAAAAGCCTACTAGAGGTCGACAATCTGGCCATCCCGGATAGTCTTAAATTCCCCCATCACGGACACATCCACGTCCGGCGCAAGGACCAAAGCCTGAGCCCTTATCGTCTCCTCGGTATCAACAATGGCATCCTTAGCATCCGCTAACAACTCCCCCTTCTCCTTCTTCAGACCCTCGGTCTCAATCTTCAGTGTAGTAACATCAGTCTTCATGGTGTCCACCTCAGCAAGAAGCACGGAAGCTTGAGACTCAGCGTCAAAAGCCCACTTTCACTCCCTGCCCAACTGAGACAAAAGTGAAGTCTCAACCTCGGAAAGACGGAGGATCTCGGCCCTGGCTTCCTCGGACGACTTCACCGCCTTCTCCCTCACCACCTCAAGCTGCTCCTTCAGCTTGACCACATCGGCTTGAGAATGACGCAACTTCTTGTCCAAAAGGCCAACCTGGGCCATCATGGGCTCAGCCTTCCAAACTATAACCGCAGACCGGAGGAGAGAGCGATACACTGATTTGGCCTGAAAATCCACATCACAGTCATCAAAGAACCCCTCAGTATCGGGCATCAGATGCTGGTCAATGAAGGTTGACGCGTCAAAGCGCCGATCCATCACAGAAGGCACAGCACCCTCCTCCTCCAAATTCTCGCTACTGATCTCCTCGGGCCTCCTCCGCTTCTGAGAAGCCTCGACAGCCGAGACTATGATTACCTCCTCCTCGGGTGAAAGCACCGAACCCGGAGAAACTTGAGGACCGGCCCCGGCCCCAGCCGAGACCACCTAGTGTGAAACAACCCAAGAATCTGCGACAAGACGGGACGAAGGGGTGGACTCCTCGGTATCAACAATGGCATCCTTAGCATCCGCTAACAACTCCCCCTTCTCCTTCTTCAGACCCTTGGTCTCAATCTTCAGTGCAGTAACATCAGCCTTCAGGGCGTCCACCTCAACAAGAAGCACGGAAGCTTGAGACTCAGCATCGTAAGACGGAGGATCTCGGCCCTGGCTTCCTCGGACGAATTCATCGCCTTCTCCCTCGCCACCTCAAACTGCTCCTTCAGCTTGACCACCTCGGCTTGAGAATGGCGCAACTTCTTGTCCAAAAGGCCAACCTGGGCCATCACGGGCTCAGCCTTCCAAACTATAACCGCAGACCGGAGGAGAGAGCGATACACTGATTTGGCCTGAAAATCCACATCACAATCATCAAAGAACCCCTCAGTACCGGGCATCAGATGCTGGTCAATGAAGTTTGACGCGTCGAAGTGCCGATCCATCACAGAAGGCACAGCACCCTCCTCCTCCAGATTCTCGCTATTGATCTCCTCGGGCCTCCTCCGCTTCTGAGAAGCCTCGGCAGCCGAGACTACGATTACCTCCTCCTCGGGCGAAAGCACCGGACCCAGAGAAACTTGAGGACCGGCCTCGGCCCCAGCCGAGACCACCTCGTGTGAAACAACCCAAGAATCTACGGCAGGACGGGACAAATGGGTGGAAGGGGAAGCCGATAAAGCTTGCTCACGATCCATAGCAGCCTTGAACCTTGCCAAGGAAGTCAAACCACCAGCCATCTCAACTGCAAAAAGGAAAAAGAAACATAAGTACCCAACCCGGTAGAACAGGAAAAAAAATGGGAGGAGGGGGAGCACACACCAATATAGGTATGACAAGCCACCGGGTCCCCCATGATATCCCGGGAATTCAGCAGCCACTCCCTAAAGAGATGCCAAAGGACACTAGCGATGTCCTTATCTTCCGGGGACAAACCCTCGAAAGTAACTTTTGTCAAAACTGACTGCCCGGCTCCGAAGTTCCAGTACGTGGGGAACCGGCGCTCATTCTCCAACGTCAACCAAAAGGGATGATGCCCCCGGGCCGGGCACACCTTGAAGTATTCCTGCTTAAAACCATGAAAGGAATCTTCATATAACCCGAATATACGACGATGAGGCTGAGCCCTAAACGACATGTAACCATTCTTATGCTTCCCTTCCTTGGACGGCAATGTGCACAAGAAAAGAAATAAGAAGATATCAACGGAGGTCGGAAGTTCCAAGAAATCGCACACGAGCTCGAAGGAACGCACCGCCGCCCAACTATTGGGATGTAACTGAGAGGGAGCCACAAAACATCGGCTCAACAACGCTTGCACAAAAGGAGAAAACGGCAGACGCACGCCGAGTCGGGTAAACATTGACTCATAAACCCACATCCAATCCGGAACGGTCGGCGAGTCAATGTTTAAATAACAGACCCTCTCATTGACCCCGGATAAAGAAAGCTCGTATTGGCGTTCGGCGTCGCCTCCACCACACACAGCCCCTTGATCGCGGAGCCGTTGAAGGTACGCTTCCGTCATCCGAGACGGCGTCCCCCAAACATCACTAGTCACCCAATAATAAAGATTGGGAACACCCCCAGCTGGGATCACAGGAGCCGCCGCACCCTCGATTCTCTGCGGAGGCATACCTAAAAACAGGAGGAGCACCACCATCATTCCACTAAAACTACAGAGCAAAAAACGACAGAAGAAAATAAGAAAGTACACTGTCTCACGCGAGCCACGCCTACTAACAGTGGTGTTCGCCCTCCCCAAAAAACAAATGCTACTACGATAAACGCCTACAAACAGCGGCGCTCGCCCCAACTAAGACAAAAACACTACCCCTAACCAAAACACGAAATCAAAAAACGAAAATGCAGCTACGCAACATAAACAGAATACAAACAAGGATAATTCAGAAGAATCACCAACCTGTTGAAGAAAAGGGCGAACCAAAGGAAAATAGAAGTAGGAAGCAGGAAAGCAGGTAGCAAAGCACCAGAATGGAAAAATGTCGGAAAAGGTGTGAAAGGTAGAAGAAAGAAGAGGAGCAAACAAAGCGCTTCAGAAACTAAAGAAGGAGAGGGAAAGGAATAGCCAAATCAAAACGGTTATGAAAGGCAAAAAGCCAAAAATGCCCCTCAACTCCAACCAAAAGCATAGAGGTAAAAAGGGAAATGACAACTCAAAAGTCCCCTCGCATTATATGCGCACTCTGGAAACGTAATCAATGAAACCCCTCGAGAAACACAACCGGCACAAGAAAACGAAAAATCCTGAGCCGACATTCGGCCCTTAAAATACAGGGAACATCTCCACGCGACCCCGCCCCATCGCCAACCCAACAAACGATTCGTCGGGACCGAACTACCGACCTAACGACGCTGCACTCGGCAAGACGCACATCCTCCAGCGACAGAGGTCGACCGTGCTCGCCCTCCCGTTGCGAGCGCAACTGTTACGAATCCGGCCCATGACCCCACACCTGGAACGGCCTCCAAACCCTACTACCCGGGTCAGATCCCATCTCCCTTCTGGAAGGCCCAGAACCGGCCCACTAGAGCTTCTAACCAACAATCAAATTCAAATGCCTCCCTTATCTTAGCCAAACAGGATAAGATAAGATGACTACCATCACCTATATATAAAGGGACCCCCAGCGCCCCTCAGGTATGACATCCACTCTACACATTCTATACCTCTCTGATCCATTCTGACTTGAGTGTCGGAGTGTCTTTACAGGTACCACCCCCATTGTTCCAGCCGAACAATCCGGCAGCCGCCTCAACCCGAAGGTTCCCGATCCATCTCACAACCCATT
>NC_029793.2:24675537-24677035 GCF_000816755.2 Arachis ipaensis
AAAGATATTTTTTTGACTAATTAATATTTCTAATATGTTTGACTATACTTATAAAATAGAAAAAAATTCTTTATGTTCGTAGGATCTTAATTTGAAAATAAATCGTAAAATTTTTCTAATAATAATAATATGATACTTGGTATCATAGTAATTTGTTGTATTATAGTGTTCTTAGTCCAAACAAAAAATCATACACCCAAATGTAACCAAAAAATAATTAGTTTTTATGAAAAAATAATTACACAAATTACAATATGTTTAATAACGTATTAGTTTGTGAGTAATTATAATATTTTTATCAATTCTGTAAAAAAAATATAAAGGAGATATATTGTTCACCCAATCAAAATGCCATGGTTCAGCCTTTGGGACCAATAATCCAATATGCAAAAAATGACAAAATGTGTGTTTTTCTCCTTTCTAAAAGCATCATTAACACACAAAATAAAAATAAAATAAAATAAAAATTAGTCCAATAAAAGGAAACAGAAATTATTTTTAATATAGAGATAAAGATGATATTTTAATTGAAGATGAATATTTAAAATGTATTACAATATTATGAATATATAAAAAAAATGTTCAATATGTATTTTGTGTGTTATCAAAATGATAACACATATCTAATACGTACCTTGTATATTATCAAAATGATAATATGTGTTCAACTAAATAATCTAATTTTTAACAAAAATACTGATTTTTTTTCGTATAAAAAAAAATTAACCGAAACATGATTCATGAATGGGAAAAGGACACATTATTGATTATCCCTCCAGCTAGCAATAGCAATGACTTGTTGACTTCATCGGTTGACTTGACCCAAAACCATTAAAAACGTTATGGTTTTACTATCCAAAAGACTTTATAAGCTTATAAAAAGGGGTAAGGAAGTTTCATTGTAAGTAACAAGAACAGACATAGAATATGAAAGTATATAAAAATATCAAAAATATTATTTATATACTAAAATTAGTTATTAAAATTAGTTACTAATATATTTGTGTATAAATAATTAAATATATATAATTTAATTTATTTTTAATGTTTATTTACTTCTAGTGTTATTTACTATAAAAAAATAAAAAAATATATAAACTATTTACATAAATATAGGAACATCATTGTGTATATATTTCTCAATTTGGAGAGTCTTTGCCGTGTTAGACTTCATAAAGAATGAGTCAAGTCATTGTGTAATTTACACTTTTTTTGTTATTAATAAAAAAGGTTTTTTTTTATGAAATTAATAAAAATATGCTATATAAATGCAGCCAAATCAAGTTTCACTTTAACTTTATTGACGAATGTAATTTTTTTTATTTGTGCCTTTTTTTATTTGTCGCGGTTTAAATCACTCAAAAAAGATTTTAGTTATTTTAAAAAAAATCTTAAAATTTGAAGCGTCATGAGTTTTTTTTATGGTCGCTTTTCATAACGGTCACAACTTCATTCATAATAATATTTAATAAATCTTATTATTATATATTTTTTTAAA
>NC_029793.2:24677064-24677641 GCF_000816755.2 Arachis ipaensis
AAACACTCGGTGTTTAACTGTTTTTTTTTTTAAAACCAAAAATAAAAAGATTTATATTAAAAGTAGTTTATAAATAAGTTATTTTCTATTTGATTTTTTAGTTCTAAAAATACTTATTTTAAAAAAAAAGTGATAAAAAATTTTTTATTATGAGAGAAGTAATTTTTTTAACTTCTCCTTAAATACCAAAATAATTTTTTAGAAAGTTGTAATTTTATTTTAAAAATTGTATCAAATATTAATACTACTTTTTTATAAGTTAAAAATAAAAAAAATCACTTATAAACCTATCTAAACGGGTCTAAGTATAAAAAGATTTTGCTGCTTACACAAACAATAAACTACAACGACTTATGAAAATACTAATAATCAGCCAAAAAACAACTACTAAATAAATTTTCAAATTTAAATGGGAGACTCGGAGTACTTGCCCCACTACTATATGCATAGGTTCGTACTTGTACATATTACATAAATTAATCTCTAATAAATTTTATTATTAAATAATTAAATTCTAAAAAATATTATACATATTAATTCTCTTTTAAAATTATAAAAAAATAAATTAATTTTCAAA
>NC_029793.2:24677786-24682514 GCF_000816755.2 Arachis ipaensis
TGCTGGTTGGAAAATAAAAAAGAGGGACCCATCAGCAAAAAAATTCCACACTCTTTTAAATTTGTGATAAAATTAAAAACTTTGAATTGATAAACTCTCCAGAGTGCTGGTGGAAAATTCAGTCCAAAGAGGGATCATCAGCAAAAAAATTCCTCACGCTTTTAGCACCTTATAATGTTTATAAAGAATGATATTTGGTAATATTTGTGGCACATTACCTATTAAATTATTGTCATCCAGCGATAATACTTTGGAATTAAGCAACACATTCAAAATATTGTCATTGATTGAATTGTTATGTAAAAGAAGATGCTGAACTTGATCAGAAACAAACTTCAAAAACTTTTTAATTGGTTCCAATGAAATTCTTGAATTCATAATGGTTAGAAGTGGCAGAGAATTTTGTGTATATATCCATGAAAGAAGTTTGGAGCTCATAGCATCTAACATCAGAGTTTGAAGTTGAAAAAGAGAGATCCAATAAGAATCAAAGTCAAAGATCAATGATTGTTGAGTTCACTTGTTAGGTAATACGATTTGTCAAGATTATTACCATAAATAAGATAAATTTTTTGACAATGGAGATTTATTGGAGGTGGAAGTTTCGAGCCCTCTTGCTCATCACGGATGTCCCGGAGGATCGTGCCAACGTTTAAGTGTGGGGAGGTCGGTAACTGTCTTCCCTAAGTAACAACTCTTCTCTCTAACACCTAACACCTAGATCTTAATTTCTTGTGTTAGTTAATTAGGATAATTTACATTTTGTAGTTAGTTGTTTGCGTTTAAGTGTCTAGAATTCATTTTTAAGTGCTTTTCGCATGATATATAGTTGCTTGTAAATATCTCTAGAGCTTTGTACATATTTTGTTTATCCTTGTTGAGTGATTGGATGTATATGAATTAGATGAATTATTTTTCATCCAACCACTTCTTACTAGGACTACTTGGTTGAAATAATGAGTTTCTTTCTAAGAAAATTATTTTAGGGCATTTCACTAATTTGAATTAAAATTTTTATTGAACTTGTTTGAAGAAATCAATTTTGAAACATGGTTTAGAGCTAGAACATATAAATCTAATGAGATTTTGAGTCTAATTGATTGGTTGCATTTCTTCAACCAATATTTTATTTCGGTGTGTGTTGTTCTGTCTAAGATTGTGATCTTTGACTTGCTTGATTCTATATATCCATTGTTTAATGTATGAATGTATTTATGTGATTGAGGCCTTTGTTTCACTAAAGTTCACATACCCAAAATGGCCTTACCCCTTTTATCAACCCTTGTAAATCAATGTTGAGCCTATTTTACCCCCTTTGTTCTTTATTTTAGCACATCACTAACTCTAAGTTAAGTGAAAAATAATAAATGTCTTTCATTTGAATCTTTGGTTAACTTAGACTAATGTGAGTGTGCAAGATCTAAGTGTAGAAAAATTAGAGTTGGGAACATTTGGTTGGGTGAATTGGGTATTTTATAATTCTTGAAAGTTTTGAAAAATTGGATACATATTCATGTATTCAATACTTAAATCATATGCATTAGTCTCTTATGTATATAATAATAAAAAAAAGAAATCAATAAAAGAAAAAAAAAAGAAAAGAAAAAAAAAGAGAACAAAATATCCCAAAATAAAGTAGTGATAACAATGCATATGTATTGTGTTTAAAAACGGGATGCATGAGTATATAGAAAAAGATAAATAATGGATAGTTAAGCTTTGCATTATGGTTACATGGTTGTCCTAAGTTAGGTGGGAAGTTTAGGTTAATCAAAAATTCAAATTCTAGTCCACTTGACCAAATACAATCCTACCTTGCCTCTAACCCCATTATAACCCTTGAAAAGTCCTCTTGATATGTGTATTCATGCATTGAATATATGTTAACTGGTAGAAGAAGAACAAGCCTTAGAAAACAAGATTAGAAGAGAATTGAGAGAATCGACCCTCAAACACTAAAGAGATTAGAGTGCAAACACTTCTAGTGAGGGTTTAATGCTCAATCCTATGTTCTCCGCTTTCACGAGCTCTCATCTTGCAAGTTTATTTATGTTTTAATTTGAGATTTAAATTAGTAAAATTTGTTGATCATCATACTATTTTAGCCCTATGTGTTCATATATGTTCTTGGAGATTGATTTATTTTTAATTTAATCAAGTGAGTAGAAGCATTTTGCATTAGTTGCATTCATATAGATAGGTTACATTTCATAAGTCTTACCATTCCCTTTATTCTTTTGGTCTTCTAATTTTTAGTATGAGGATATGCTAATATTTAAGTGTGGGAAAATTGATAAACCACAGTTTTATAGTTTATTTTGGATTGAATTGAGTGGATTTTATCAACTCTTTTCACACTTATTCATATAAATTGCATGATTTTATGATTTCTTCCTAATTATGCTTTATAGTTGAAGACATGCTTCTAAGGCCTTAAAGATGCTAATTTTTAATTCTCTTATATTACCATTCGATGCCGTGATGCGTTTGCTAAGTAATTTCAGGTTCTATAGGGTAAGAATGACTTAGAGGATAAGTATGCAAAAGTGGAAGGAACACGAAGAATTGAAGTTTTGAGAATCTGGTGCTCGCATGTATGCTTGGCTCACGCGTATGAGTGACTTGTGCAAAGTTCGACTGGCGCGTACGCGTGACATGTAGCGCGTGGTTTCCTTAAAATTGCACGTGCCAGCGATTTTTCTAGACCTTTCTTGCACCCAAATCAAGCTAATTCTGAATGGAAAAAGACCAAAAGTTGAAGGGGGAATGGAGGCAACCAAGCATACACACATTTACTTACTTTTTAGATAATTTTTGTTTATAGGATTCTAGAGAGAGAAACTCTTCCTTCTCTATAGGTTTTAGTGCACTTTAATTACATTTTGTCTCAGTTACTCATTTGGATCTTATTAGACTTTCATTTTGTTGCTTGAATTGTAGTTTCTATAGCTTAATTTCATTTGGAACCTTGTTGACTATTCTCTCTTATTTTGTTGGTTTAAGGATCTTGTTAGTTTTGAATTTCTATTAATGTATTGAAATTTCTATGATTTATATGTGCTAATTGAGTTGTGATTATTGCCAATTAGTAGTAGGTAGATTTAATTGCGTTTAAATTTCTCAATTAGATGATGCTCTTTTTGCTTGTTCTCCAAGTGATTATAGAATGTTTACTTTAAATATGGAATAGATTTCTATTCTTGGTTTCGGGATTGAATAATTAGAGACTCTTGAATTGTCAAAATCAAATGTTGATTGGTAATTGAGGATTGCTAGTTGACTTAAATGCCACTAAATTTAATCTTTAATTAGGATTTGATTAGGACTTGTGGACTATAGTCAATTGTGCTTACTTGACTTTCCTTCAAGTGTTAGAGGATAACTAAGTGAGAACAATAGATAATTATCATCACAATTGAGGATAACAATGAGGATAGAAATTCTAATTCTCACCCCTAACCAAGACTTTTTATATTGATTGATCATCATTCCCTTTTGTTAGCTTTGATCACTTAGCTTTTCTAGCTTAAGTTCACATTCATTATGCCTTTGTTAATGTTATCATTTCATTACATGCTTGTTAGTTAGTTATTTTCTTAATTGGTAATTCTAATTGTCCCCTTTTAATTGTTACTTGTTCATGTCTTTATTTTCTTGTCACTTTACTTTTTCCGCAAGCAATTCAAAAACCTCCAAACTTTTCTAACCAATGATGTGCATTCAATTGCGAGTTCTAGGGAAGACGACTCGAAATTCTACTCCCGGTAATTAATTTGATTATTGTGACACTGATGAGCGGATATTTTATACGCTTTTTGGGGTTAATTTCATATAGTTTTGGGTATGTTCTGGTTAGTTTTTAGTCTATTTTCATTATTTTTTAGGAAAAATTCATATTTCTGGACTTTACTATGAGTTGTGTGTTTTTCTGTAATTTCAGGTATTTTTCTGGCTGAAATTGAAGGAGCTGAGCAAAAATCTTATTCAGGCTGAAAAAGGACTGTTGATGCTGTTGGATTCTGACCTTCCTGCACTCAAAGTGGATTTTCTGGAGCTACAGAACTCTAAATGGCGTTCTTCTAATTGAGTTGGAAAGTAGACATCCAGGGATTTCCAGCAATATATAATAGTCCATACTTTGCACAAGGATAGACGACGTAAACTGGCGTTCAACGCCAGCTCTCTGCCCAATTCCGGCGCCCAACGGCATGAGTCTCTAAACCCCATTGTTGGGGGTGAGGAGCTCTGCTGTGTCTCGATGAATTAATGCAAGTATTTCTGTTTTCTATTCAAACACGCTTGTTCCTATCTAAGATGTTCATTCGCGCTTAACTATGATGAAGGTGATGATCCATGACATTCATCACCTTCCTCAAACTATGAACGTGTGCCTGACAACCACCTCTGTTCTATATCCGATTGAATGAGTATATCTTAGATTCCTTAATCAGAATCTCCGTGGTATAAGCTAGAACTGATGGCGGCATTCATGAGAATCCGGAAAGTCTAAACCTTGTCTGTGGTATTCCGAGTAGGATTCAATGATCGAATGGCTGTGACGAGCTTCAAACTCACGAGTGCTGGGCGTAGTGACAGACGCAAAAGGATAGCAGATCCTATTCCGACATTATTGAGAACCTGCAGATGATTAGCCGTGCGGTGACAGCGCATTGGGAATCTTTTCACTGGAAGGATGGATGGTAGCCATTGACAACGGTGATCCACCTA
>NC_029793.2:24682707-24725827 GCF_000816755.2 Arachis ipaensis
GCTAAAACGCCAGAAAATTGGTGGAAGGCTGGCGCTGAACGCCCAGACCATGGCCAAAACTGGCGTTCAACGCCAGAAACAAAGCAGGACTGGCGTTCAATGCCAGAAATGGGCAAGGGTCTGGCGTTGAATGCCCAAAATGGGCAGGATCTGGCGCTGAATGCCCAAAATGGGCACAATTCTGGCGTTCAAACGCCAGGAACAGACAAGGAGTTGGCTTCTCACGTCACTCCAGCTTCGAACTCTGGCACTCAATTGCCAGTGAGGGATCAGACACACACAAGTGCTGATGACAACCCCTCTAAAAAGGCTTCTTCAACCACTTCTGTAGGCAATAAACCTGCAGCAACTAAGGTTGAAGAATATAAAGCCAAGATACCTTATCTTCAAAAACTCCGGAAAGAGGAGTAGGATAAGCAATTTGCTTGCTTTACAGTTGACTTCATGGGACCTTTCCCACCATCATACTCAAACACTTATATTCTGGTGGCAGTTGATTATGTATCAAAATGGGTTGAGGCTATTGCCACACCCACCAATGATACTAAAACAGTGCTGAAGTTCCTCCAGAAACATATCTTTAGCAGATTTGGTGTCCCTAGAGTACTAATCAGTGATGGGGGCACTCACTTCTGCAATAAACAGTTTTACTCTGCCATGGTTCGGTATGGGATTCGCCACAAGGTGGCTACTCCATATCATCCACAAACTAATGGGCAAGCTGAAGTCTCTAACAGAGAATTAAAGAGAATCCTAGAACGGACAGTAAATACCCGTAGAAAGGACTGGGCACGGAGCTTGGATGATGCTCTGTGGGCTTACAGAACAGCATTCAAGACCCCTATAGGGACCTCTCCATACCAACTGGTGTATGGTAAGGCATGTCACCTGCCCATGGAACTAGAACATAAGGCCTACTGGGCAACCAGATTCCTAAAACTTTGATGCCAAATTAGCAGGAGAAAAAAGATTGCTCCAGCTAAATGAGCTAGAGGAGTTCAGATTCACAGCTTTCGAAAATGCCAAGCTTTATAAAGAGAAATAAAAAAAGTGGCATGACAGAAAGCTGTCATCTAGAATCTTTGAACCAGGACAGAAGGTTCTGCTGTTCAACTCTAGACTCAGGCTATTCCCCGGGAAATTGAAATCCCGGTGGAGGGGACCATACGTGATTATAAGCGTATCACCATATGGTTATGTAGAGCTTCAAGATATTGACTCTGATAAGAAGTTCATTGTTAATGGATAGAGAATCAAGCACTATCTTGAAGGCAATGTTGAGCAAGAGTGCTCAAGGTTGAAGCTAGATTAAAAGCTCAGCAAGGTCCAGCTAAGGACATTAAAGAAGCGCTTGTTGGGAGGCAATCCAATTTTTATTTATTTTTCAGGGTTTTTCATGTTTTATTAGGTTCATGATCATGTGGAGTCATAAAATAAATATTAAAAATTGAAAACATAATCAAAAACAGCAGAAGAAAAATCACACCCTGGAGGAAGCACCTGTCTAGCGTTCAACGCCAGAACAGAGCATGGTTCTGGCGCTGAACGCCCAAAATGGGCAACACCCTGGCGCTGAACGCCCAGAACAAGCATGGTTCTGGCGTTCAACGCCAGAAATGGCTAGTAAATGGGCGTTGAACGCCCAAAATGGGCACCAACCTGGCGCTGAACGCCCAGAGTTGTGTGCAAGGGCATTTTGCATGCCTAAATTGGTGCAGGGATGTAAATTCCTTGACACCTCAAGATCTGTGGACCCCACAGGATCCCCACCTTCCCTCCTCATAATCCTAGTTTTTTTTCCACATCTTCTTCTTCATCCATTCCTTCTTCTTTTGCTCGAGGGCGAGCAACATTCTAAGTTTGGTGTGGTAAAACAATTATGTGAAGGATCTATAGCTCAGTGGTAGAACATGTGGCTGCAAATCAAGAGATCCCTGAGATACCTCAGGGGATGCACTTCCCTCCACATAATTATTGGAAGCAACTGAGGATAGAAATACAAAAAAATCACTAGGAATCAAGCCACAAAGGCAAGGAAGAGACATAAAAGAGCTCAAGAACATCATTGGTTCCTCAAGAAGGAAATGCCATCATCACTAAGGTGAACTCGTTCCTTGTTCTTACTTGCTCTGTTTTTCGTTTTCTCTATGTTAAGTGCTTATCTATGTTTGTGTCTTCATTACATGATCATTAGTAGCAATTAGTGTCTATTTTGATTTTATTCCCAATTAAGCTAGAATTCAAACTTAAAGCATTCTAATCCAAATCAGCATAATATATATAATCCCTTAACACGACTTAAGCCATAGTGCCATAAAAGGGCAATCTATCTTAGGGAGTTTCTACTTTAATCAAACACCGTTGTCCTACAACCTTCACCAACCGATCCGCCATGCGATCCCATCGCCAATGCCTTCCGGACCTCCTCAACTCCAGTAAAGCACAAGTATTTACAATACAAGTAAAATACAAGTAGAGGCATTGATGAGCGGATATTTTATACGCTTTTTGGGGTTAATTTCATATAGTTTTTAGTATGTTTTAGTTAGTTTTTTGTTTATTTTCATTAGTTTTTAGGAAAAATTCATATTTCTGGACTTTACTATGATTTGTGTGTTTTTTTGTAATTTCAGGTATTGTTCTGGCTGAAATTGAAGGAGCTGAGCAAAAATCTGATTCAGGCTGAAAAAGGACTGCTGATGCTGTTGGATTCTGACCTTCCTGCACTCAAAGTAGATTTTCTGGAGCTACAGAACTATAAATGGCGTTCTTCCAATTGCGTTGGAAAGTAGACATCCAGAGCTTTCCAGCAATATATAATAGTCCATACTTTGCACAAGGATAGACGACGTAAACTGGCGTTCAACGCCAGCTCTCTGCCCAATTCTGGCGCCCAGCGCCAGAAAAGGATCAAAAGCTGGAGTTGAACGCCCAAACTGGCACAAAAACTGGCGTTCAACTCCACAAATGGCCTCTGCACGTGAATTGCTTAAATCTCAGCCCCAGCACACACCAAGTGGGCCCCAGAAGTGGATCTCTGCATCATCCATCATAGTTTACTCATTTTTTGTAAACCTAGGCTACTAGTTTAGTATTTAAACAACTTTTAGAGACTTATTTTGCATCTCATGACATTTTAGATCTGAACTTTGTACTCTTTGACGGCATGAGTCTCTAAACTCCATTGTTGGGGGTGAGGAGCTCTGCTGTGTCTCGATGAATTAATGCAAGTATTTCTGTTTTTCCATTCAAACACGCTTGTTCCTATCTAAGATGTTCATTCGCGCTTAACTATGATGAAGGTGATGATCCATGACATTCATCACCTTCCTCAAACTATGAACGTGTGCCTGACAACCACCTCCGTTCTATATCCGATTGAATGAGTATCTCTTAGATTCCTTAATCAGAATCTCCGTGGTATAAGCTAGAACTGATGGCGGCATTCATGAGAATCCGGAAAGTCTAAACCTTGTCTGTGGTATTCCGAGTAGGATTCAATGATCGAATGGCTGTGACGAGCTTCAAACTCACGAGTGCTGGGCGTAGTGACAGACGCAAAAGGATAGCAGATCCTATTCCGACATGATTGAGAACCTGCAGATGATTAGCCGTGCGGTGACAGCGCATTGGGAATCTTTTCACTGGAAGGATGGATGGTAGCCATTGACAACGGTGATCCACCTACACACAGCTTGCCATAGGAGGATGCGCGTGCGTGAACAAGAAGACAGAGGAAAGCAGAGATTCAGAAGACAAAGCATCTCCAAAACTCCAACATATTCTCCATTACTGCATAACAAGTAACCTTTAATCCATGCTTTCTTGTTTATTCGCAACTCAACTAATAAACATAATTGACTTTCTGACTAAGATTTACAAGATAACCATAGATTGCTTCAAACCAACAATCTCCGTGGGATTCGACCCTTACTCACGTGAGGTATTACTTGGACGACCCAGTGCACTTGCTGGTCAGTGGTACGAGTTGTGAAAAGTGTGATTCACAATTTGTGCACCAGACACTACAAAAAAAAAGAGAGGTTAAAATGGCATTGATATTCAGGCAATTTTAAAGAACCTTCATAATATCCATACATTATGGCAACTTTTGTTGCTGCCGTAATTGGCTTTATTTATTTTGACGGTTCTGGTGATTCAAAACCGCCGTTTTTACACGTATATAAAATAATAAAACACAATCCTAGCTCATTCAATGAAATGAATATATGACGCTCTCATCTCCCTTCTATCTCTCCTTCATCTCCGACAACGCCGTTCTTCCCTCTAGGGCTTCTCCTCTCTCTGCCGATTACGATCTCTCCAGGTACCTCTCCCTCTCAAGTTAAACTAAAACAGTTACTCTGTTAGAGAAGCCGAAACCGAAACTGAAATGCTGTTTTATTTTCTTTTTTCTGTTAGGGCTGTGGAGACAAAGATTCCGGCGAGAGGCAATGATCTGGTGGCTACTGACCTCAGCATTTCAATTCCAGAAGGCACCTATTCTCACATTAGTAATTAAATTACCGATTTCTTCATTTTTGTTGGGTTAGGGTTTCAAAATTATTTTTGGTGCTGATTTTTGGGGGGTTTTTGTTTCTCTGTAGCTCCGCGATCGGGTCTTCCGTTGAAGCATTGGATTAACGTTGGTGCGGGGGTGATTGACGCCGGTTAGGGTGATACTGTTCAACCAGTCGACGATCTCAGGTCTTCTTTCGTGATTTTACCCCCTCCTCTCTCTCTCTCTCTTTCTCTCTCTCTCTCTCTCAGATCTTCTATTGCTTACTTCTATTAAGGTGTTTCTCCGATCTCCGATCTCAGATCTCAGATTTCATATCTCAGAAAAAAATCTGTCATAGCTTAGTTTCACAAAGCTTACATCCTTATTTGCGATTACTTGTAAATGTTCAGATTTTTCGTGTTTAACTTTCTATGCATTGTTATCTTCTTAAAATTATTCTAGATTGTTTATATTTGCACTCTGTTTATCTGTCGAGAAGAAAATTCTAAATTTTTTGGGATACACTGCTCTGTTTATTACTCTAGTGATACTACTTAAAATATTGTAGAAATATTTTATCACACTAATCTTTTTTAACAAACAAATTAATCAGATACTCATACAGGTGTTGAATTAGTTATGTAATTATATGCACTTTTTATGTAATTTATCTTCACTTTTTATATAATTTATCTTCACTTTAACTTTCCAAAAAAAATTTGGAAAAAAATGAAAAAGAAAAATCTATCTCTCTTACTTTAGTGTTAAGAATGATCAATCTGCTTACAGATGCATGATTTATTTATTTTTTAAAATCAGATTTGATAAATATTATGCTTATCTCAAGTGCTTATAAATATCTTTTTGATAGAACAGGGCATGACCAATTCTAATCCAATGCCAACTTGCGTGTTATACTACTTTGAGGATCCTACCTTATAAGCCACTTCAAGTCATCTTAAAATTGCTTTTTGAGATATTTCTCTGGAGTTATCAATCATGATATTCAAGGCATCCAGTTTTTAGTTCTTGTTGTATCAGTTTCTCAAGTTTCTCAGAGAAACTAAGTTTGCTAATTCTGTTACTTGAGAATAAGGCTTATGTGTCTTGAAGCACTACTTGCATAACCTCTAGTATAATCATACATATATATGGCGTATAAAACAAGAAATGCAGTATGCAATATCATGCGTGCATTAATTGAACTTCCCCAAGGAGTGGTTTATTAGGGGATTATTTATTGTAACATATATATATAGGGAGCTGATTAGTGATCTTTAATCAAGTGACTTGTTAAGGTTAACTCATTAAGGGAGGTATCCACCATGCCCACCGCCTTCGCCACTCCCTCCACCGTATATTATTTTTATTTATTCTCTTTTATTGTCTTTTCCATTTATTCACTGTTTATTATCAGAGATTTTTTTTATTTAGTTTTTTTTAAGTTGTTGCTTATTGAGATGGAATAAGATTTACTGGTTGTTAGCGTTATTGTCATATATTGATTTTTGTGTTCAAAATTCTAGATGCTTTAAATTTCTAATATTAATTTTTGTGTTCATATACTGTTGTTGTTAAGAAAATTGCTCGAATTCGGCTCGGCGGTTCACATTCTCGTTAACTCGGCCGGTGTTCTTGATAGCAAGTACTCGACCATAGCCAACATTGCAGTGGAGAATTTTGATCACATTTTCAGGTACTCTAACTGGTTATTGTTTCTGACTTTCTATTCCAAAAGTGAAATTAAACAGTTAGGATCAATTGATAAGCCTTTTATAAATTGTTGGCAATTGATTGACAGAATTTTAGTTTAGTTAGTCAAGTAGCTGCATAGTATTAGTATGAGTTGGGATTCGAAAAGTAGAAATAATTTTTCAATATAGGTGTTCTTGCAATAATCAGATTAGTGCTAAATTTAATTTGTCTAATTCCGAATTTGTCCAATTTCTTCTTGTTAAGAGCTCCCAATCCCAATTTGTTTTGTTCTGTGTTTTTCTTCATGATCATCTATGTCAATGTCATCTATACAAGAATAATTAAGAACATCTCAGATTGTATATAGAAATTCTATGAATACAGACTCATGTCTTAGATAATGTAAGTATTTATACCTATATTTAGATCAAGATCATCTTCATCAGCAGTCAGGTTATCATTATTATCTACCTCAGAAGGGTGCTGCTACTGTGTTATGCAACATACCCCATCAGAAGGACGTGTTTGAATAAGAATTTTATACCAGAAAATATAGAAATAGGAAAGAGAGATTCAGTTGAGAAAATCTGTTTGTATCTGTATTCTCTGATTTTGAGATTTTAGATAAAAAGAAAATTAAACAAGTTTGGCTTTAAAATAAAGATATTTTGCATTGTTAAATTATTTGATTCTTTATATAACTTTATTTCTCCTAATGTATATGTACTGTGTAAATTATATATATATTTTTTGTCATGAGACAATTAACAAGGAGGACCTCTTATTTGTTCTGAAAATACACTAAATTATGCTGTAAAAGAATATAAGAAATTTGTGTTTAGTACTGTGCTATACTATGTTGTTAACTGATCTTATTTTAACTGTTAATGCACTCCAGCTCAAGATGAAAAATG
This sequence comes from Arachis ipaensis, assembly GCF_000816755.2. Classification (NCBI taxonomy): domain Eukaryota; kingdom Viridiplantae; phylum Streptophyta; class Magnoliopsida; order Fabales; family Fabaceae; genus Arachis; species Arachis ipaensis. The sequence goes on from NC_029793.2 coordinate 24,689,818, forward strand.
GAGATGAGATCTTAGCTATTAAACATGTGGATGGAGGTGCTGTTGCATCACTTAGCTTTTAGGATGCCATTGATATGACTCTATAGTGGACATATTATTAGGATAATATATTTTATTGTTGGACTATAATTAAATTATCATGAACTAACTTGGTTACTTTTTATATCTTATAAAATATGATGATAGGAAATGCAGACACTTTAAAATTTTGCAAGTCAATTGTTGAATGCTTAATTACTCAATGTGCTTATATTGTTCTGGCATTCATGAGTTTGGATTCTGAAATTGTGTATGTTTATTATTATTTGCTATTTTATTCTTCATACCTTAAAATTTCTCTTCATTTTCCATTCCTTTCTTCACTCAGCTGACAATATTTTATTTTATTTTTTACAAAAGTACCAATATTTTCACTTTTGGATAATTTAAAATCTGTGTATGTTTAATTAATTACTGTAATAATTCTCACCCACACTACTAATCTATTTTCATGTGAAACAGGTTTTAGATTTTTTTCAATTCTTGCTGCTAGCTAATTTACTTTGAAAGCTTCAAGTTTTAATATTTGCTAGGAAAAAAAAAAAAGAAAAATTATCATTTGAAAGAGGTGATTATAATTTTCTCATATTTTCTTTTAGAATACTATTTAAGTAAGTTTTTAATATCGTTTTTAACCATGCTATATATGCTTTATTAAATAAACTTCCGAAATTTTTCTGAGACATTTTAACATATGGATCTAATTTGAAGGCTATAGCTAATATATGATAACCCAGACCATCTTCATATACTCTCATTCCGTTCTCTCATCTCTTCATCCTTCACATTCTCCATCTCTCTCTCTCTCTCTCTCTCTCTCTCTCAATTCCTCGTGTTTAGGTCTGTGTTCTTCAATCTCAATCTCCTTTTGTCTTTGCTTTCATGTTTGCTACTTTTTCTCGAGTCATTCAATGGGTGATTTGGTGCAAAGTTTTTATTTTTCTTGCTTTTTGGTATGTGCTTATCAGTTTTGTTTTGCATGGGTGCTTCAGATTTCATTTCTAGGCACTACAAGTTTTTTGTTTATTTGTGGCGGTTTTTTTTTTATTTGTGGAGGTTTCAAACCCCCACAAAAAGGATTGTGGCAGTTTCAAAAACCTCCAAAATTTGAGGTGCCACGAGCTCCTTTGTGGCAGTTTTTCACAACCCCCACAATGTCATTTAGTGGCGGTTTTCTATCCCTTTTGTGGGGGTTCTATGCTAGCATTTTGTGACAGTTCTTGGTTAATGTTTGTGGCGGTTCAAAACCCCACAAAAAAAATTTTTGATTTAAAAAAAAATAGCTATTCTGTGGGGGTTTCAAACCTCCACAAACCTGTCAATATTATTCTTAAAATATTAATCTGGATGTTAGAAATACTTAAGCAAGACATTAAAAATGTAAAAAAAAAAAATTAAAATATTACATATTTAAACAAAATCAATATAGTACATTACCATCATTTTCCAATCACATTAATTACAATAACAAAATATTAAAAATAACATGTATTAAACATATAATAATTAGAGAATACTATGTACATAAATATATATCTCAAGTGACTAAATCAGCACTAACCATGTCTTCTATTCTTTTTTTAATCTGCAGATTACATATTTTCTACTTCAGTTACTGAAAAGCAATAAAGAAACAAATACAAAAGACTAAGAATAATTAACATTGAAATTGAAAAGGTACAAGTACAAACCTCAGAGATGCATATTGTTCGAACTCATTTTCAAGGGCTTCAGATCACAAATAAGTTACATTTACATGTGACTAATGATGAAATAGATGTAGGAGGATTATGCATTAGCATTTGACTTATAATTAAAAGGCAAATAGATGAAATTATTTATATGCTGAAAAATGCATAATAATAAACCCAATATAATAAAAAGTGAAATGATAGTCGGTATGAAAATACACCCTGACCTTATCATGTTCGCTGATACCAAATACATATTTGTTTTCAATTTTTATTATATTGGATTTATTTTTAAGTACCTAGTCCGATTCATGCATCTTCATAATCAATGAATTCACACAACATACCAATTCTCTATTAATATTCATGATATTTGCTCTTTATCTTCTTTATCTAAATTATTACAAACCACAACTAAAAATCTATTATCTAGCATTATTGCAACTATTTCTTTTTCTTTTCCATAGCCTTAACAAGAGGGATGTATAGACTGCTCCAGCAAAATCTACAATGTGAATAGTCACAGAATTTGAATAATAATAATGCCATATTACCTGGTATGAGTAATGGGTGTGCAGGTCCACGGATGACATGAAGCAAGTTTGTGATGGGTGTGTCTGAAGTCAAATATAGAAATATGATAAACTGGACATTTAAAGCTAGTACAATAAGAGTATGTTCAGGAGAAAGGAGCGCAGGGAAGAGTTTGAAGAGTCATTATGAGTTCATTTTACTCTTCAAATATATCCATTCTTTCTCTTTTTTTTGCAAAACCTCAACTCACAAACACGCCAAAGGATCACTAAAGAAGGATGCAAATAAGTTCTGCTATCTATCAAAAGGGTTTCTATCTTCAATTGTATCTAACTATCTATATTGGGGAAATATTGATGGTTCAACCCACCGTCAGAGCTAAGAATGAATAAGTGACAGTCAAGGATAATGGAGCTTACATGTATCCAGCCTAAAGGAAACAGTGATAAGCTGTCCTGAACTTCAAATATTTCTTCTTCATTATTCAATGTTAAACACTGAACAATAAATTAAATTAGACATACATTGCTCAACTGAAAATAATTAAAATTATAACAAACAGTTAAAAAAATCATTAATGAATCATGAGAGAATTACAATCTTGAGTCTCTTAATTCTAAGGAATACTGTATTTAGCTCTATTCATATATGTTTTGCATTATTCCATTTGAGAATCATTTTATCCCCCAACGATAATCCCAAGAGAATTGGCTTAAGAACCAGTTTCCTTTAAAAGTAATTGAAAAAATCCTATCATATGATTTACAGTTCCAACAGAGGTTTAGTAGCACTTTCACAACAAATGTAGATAAATAATCTCAAATAACAATAAGAACAAATTATGCAGCACTCATAAACTCCATGCATCACAACCTCAGATCAGTAGAAGTCTCACTTTGTCTGATAGGATAAAATTGGAAATAGAAAAAATGAAGAAACGGTCTATATAATCATTTAAAAACAACAAACTGAACCACAAGAGTAAACATAACCATTATCTTACCAAGTCTGAAGTTGACTCCTGCTTTGGGATAATAAGTGTAGTGATATGAAAAATCCTGTTTTTCTGTAGACATCAGATTGCAAGCACAAAAATGTATTAAAATTAGCAACCAAAATATTTCTAGAACCCAGAAGTAAACAAAATTATGACTTCTTTTACCAGGGAGCCTACAAGAACACCACATGTCTCTAAGTTTTTCCGTGTGTTTTTGGAAGCCAGTCTCAAAAAATCTTCCATCATTTTCACAGGCTGCAACACAGAGTAAAGTGAACTTATAATAATTTATTACCCGGTTTAAGAATCAAACAAACCACACATAAGAACAAGTCACAATGAATGATCAAGAGAGTCCATGATGTGCTTTGAACAATTCCATTTAAAACGTAAAATAAATCAGGCTTACAATATGTAGGTGTCAGTATATACTGGGACCAGGTCCAGAATCTTGAGAAGATTTAGCTGGTCCAGGCCTTGGATCTGCAACTTTTGAAGGAGGAATGGGAGAAGACTCAGGATACACCTTAGCACTCTCTGATTCCATCCTACAAACCCTTGGCGTCACCATTAGCTGCTTTGATGACTGGAACCTTTACCAATCAATCAATATATAAGTTAAATAGAGGCTAACCTCTGGCCTTTATAGACTCTGCAGACGCGGGAGCCATTTTTGATTGACCAAGACCAAACTAGATTATGCAACTGAAAAAAATAAAAGCAAAGAAATTAATTTTGACCAAAACCAATATAAGAAAGATAAAGGCTTGCTTAAAGTACTCACTCATTTTGTAATCGGCGTAGAGGAAGCGGATGCTGAAACTGAAAGCAAAGAGAGTTGCTAATTGCAAAACCTAAAAGTTACACAAATATCAGCATAAATGACTTAAATGCATAATGATAATGCTGAAACCAATTTCTATAAACTAATGCTGAAAAAGGAAATGACTATCCATTGGATAAATCACTGCATATACTAATCAGTAGCTATCAAATCTTTGATCAAAAGGGGGAAAACTCCCTGGAAAAAAAAATTAAGAACGTTCCTTTTAAAATGAAACATCAGCATCATCTGTAATAAGTAATGAGAAATGAGGATCTAATTAAGGTGATAGAAGAAATGACAAAAAGTTAAGCTTATGATTTGTATGGATCACAAGCTCTCCCATTTCTAAAAGATACTTCAAACAGTAACATCAAAATAAATTGTTAATTGAAGAATTGGCTAAGTATTCTTGAGCAGTTAAGAATAATTGCAAGAGAAGTAATAAAGAACAAAATTAGTAACCAAAACAACAATAAAGACAATGCAACACTCATATATCATATGAAACCTTTACTATTCTCAAGATCTTAGTCCAAGATGAACTTGGAAAACTACATTGCAATCAATTTATAATATCTTGCAATCATAATATCTCAAACAAAATTAAAGAGCAAGAAAATAAAATATTATCACATAAATCACAAAGAAATTGAATAATATAGAAACGTAGAATATCCCAGTGAAACATGAAATTGTGGCAAGAATGAACAAGTAAAAGCATGCAAGCATATTCAGACGAGCCATTTCCATTTCCAATTCCATTTCAATTTGCAGGACGCCGCACAATGGTAAAATTCCATAATCATGAGTCCAGTTAACATAATAACCAAATGACAATTGCTTCATTGTTGAAACAAGTACGGTATTAGGCACCAATTTAACACATTAAAATGATTACCCTAAGCTGGTAGTGGTTGATCAAGTACGGTAAAATAGCACGAAGGAAAAGTCGCCGCGCTGGTTAATCAATTGGAACTTCAAAGAAGAAGAGAAACAGAGACAAATGAAATATGGAGAAAAAGAAGAATACCAGCGGTAGCTCGAAGGAGAAAACAGATCTGAAACAGTGGCTCGATTCAGAAGCCTTCGACCGCGGAAACTACGGCGGCAACGATGGTAGAAATCACGGCGGCAACGGCGGCATAAACTGTAGCGGCAAGCGTAGCGATAGAGCAAATAGATCTGAAACCATAATGTTGATGAGGAGGTGGCTCAATTGAGAAGCTTCCTGTGACAACTGTGGCGGCAACAGCGGCAAAACTGGCGACTATAACGGCGACGGTAACGGTGGCGGAACCAGCGACTACAATGACAACTACATCGAAGGTAGATAACTTAGGGTTTTGTTCATCGCCATTCTCTTCTCTTCTCTCTGCCTCGATGGTAGATAACTTAGGGTTTTATTCATCTCCTGAATTTTCATGTATTACTCTGATATCTAGTGATCTGCATTTGCTTTTGCTAACTTTGGCAATCCTCTCTTGATTTATATAACTGAACCCAAAACTTAGTTAGTTAGTTAATATAATAAGAATTTTATACGATTTTTTTTTATAAATTATAATTTGAGAATAATATATTTGCTCTATTTATTTTTTTGTCTCTTTTTATCTTATAAAAAAAATTAATTTGCATATATACAACTACTTGAGAAGGAAAAGTTCACAAAACCACTGTTACAGCCACAAAATTATCATTTGAAAGAGGTAATTATAATTTTTTTTATAACTTCTTTTAGAATACTATTTAAGTATTTGTTTGATATCTAATTTGCACATACAAGAATTTCTTTTTATAGTAGCGTCTGCTGATATATACTAGTTAGTTGCCTAGTTAATATGAGAGAGAGGGAGAGAGATTTTTAATTAATAAATTTTTTAATATTCCTATTTGTAGTCCCTCTTAGTCATGTCAATCGATAAGTCATGGATTGGAAAACCATGAAACACGCACGAGTATAAAGATGGTCTAAACAAGTTTTTGACTTTCGCTTTTGAGCATTGATCTCTCGGGGGTCATTAGATTAAATGCCCTTGTCCAGTGTGTGGTTTTGGCAAGTGGCAAACAAGAGAAAAAGTTTTTGAACATTTAATAGTCAAGCCATTTTCAAAAAACTACAAAGTTTGGTATTTTTTTTTTCTTTCTTTTTTATAAGATAATACTATTTTTGATTCTTTCTCTTTCTTTTTATATATGTAGGAGAAGATTGAAGCACATAGCAGCCAACAACCAATGGAATCAACTGTTAATTCTCCTCTTGATGCTCTTGGAGTAGTTTTTGGGAAAGAGCACCCTGGTCGTGTTCGAGGTTTAAGTATGGGAGCTGTTCCAACAATTGCTTTCAAGAACAACACTACAAGGATTAGTCAAATGAAGTTAGGTTCTTCAAATGATGTTGGCACATCATCTACTTGTGGTCCAAATGTGCAAGAAGAGTTGGATACCATTAAAGTGCAATTGCAAGTGCTAGTCTCCTATATTGCTTCTAAGGAAGGAGGTAAAATTCCAATACAATTGGCTGGAATGTTCCCTACTCAACAAGTTTCACAGATAAAAATACAATTATCCTCTCTTTTTTTTTCCTTTGCTTTAATATGCTACAGCCTACATAGAATGATGTTTGAGATTGTTGTTGCTCCTCATATATTACTAAATTCTTTTATAATTACTGAAATGTAGATGGTTGTCGAATTTTTTGGTGCTTTGTTTAAGTGGATTTTGTTGGTCTGGATAATCATTTTTTGTGCTAGTTCTCTTAGTAGATAATGTCATAATGTGTTCTTTAGTGTCAACTAGTTTAAGATTTTCTTGCATTAAATCCTTTGTAAGGGTTACTCTCCTCATCCTTCTCTTGAAGGTTTTGAGGATGAGAAGGAATGCATTACCATTGGCTCTGATGAAGATGAACCTAAGTAGTTCAATTAAATTCCTCCTATTTAAATATATATATATACACCATCTAATAACTAACATTATATATTCCCATAATTAATGAATAAGAAGGTTATCTCACAATGAAGAAGCATATGAATTTTCTTCAGAGATTAGAATTAATTAGCATGTATGTGTGTCTGTATTGAATGAAGGAAATTTAAATGCTTCATTATTGAACTACTATGTAATCCTCGGTTATTATTAAGGACTTAATTAAAGTGTTTGAAATCTTTCTCATATTTTGATTGATTATTTTTAATTTAATGTGTATGATGAGTGTTTGAAATCTTTCTCATATTTAATTTGTTCTTATATGTGAATTTTTTTAGATGAATTCAAATTCATAATTATCCACTTATTATTAATATATGCCTTTTTCTTGTATTTTCTTGTGCTCATAATAATTATATTTTTGTTGTAGGAATTGGATCAGGAGAGTGAGTGTAAACCCCGGTTAAATTAGTAGATAATTAGTTAATAAATTAGTTTTTTAATAAGAAGGATTAGAAATGTGAATATTATATCAAATTAGGATAGAGCTCATTGAAACAAGAATTTTGACACCAATTTCGAAGAAAACGGTTCAAAATTAGACCGAACGGGATTGAACCGATTGAACCGAGTCCAAACCGGGTTGTCGGTCCAACCGGACCAACACATTAAAAGAGCCGAAATCCCCTTTCTTCTTCATTTCCCCTGCTGCATCGTGAAGAACCCCAGGGAGAAGAAAACACTCCCGAACCTCCTACGATAAATTTCCAAATCCCATAACTTCTTCGTTCGAGCTCCGATCGTCGCACCGTTTGCGACCACGCGTTCACTGCGTCGAGCTCTACATTTCTAACAGAACAATTTCATTGGTAAGCTACTAAACACCCCCAGCCACTCCTTTCCCCTAATTTTCACTAAATTAAGTGGAGGTATTAAATTTCTTTGCTTTTTGATGTTTTAGGATCCAATTAGCTTGAGAAAAATGTTCACTCTTGCTTATGTGAAGCTTGGGTAAGGTGAGGATACGATAATTCTATTTTATTTTCATTGAATTTGAGCTTTGAGTATTAAATTGGATATATATGTGTTATGAATGTGTATTAGGTTGTAAATAAATAATTGGAGCTTGAAATTGTGAATACTGGAACTTGGAGGAAGCGGATTAGTTGAGGTTTTGAGGGCTGTGTTCTTTTAGGAAAATTGTCTTGAAATAATACTTGGGAATCGGCTAAGGTATGGTTTAGGTTTCTTGCATTTAATATATAATGTTCTGTGAAAACTTAGGCTAGATGACCATAGGATAAGTTAGAATGCAGGTGTATGTTTAATGTTTAGTAATTTGTCGATGAATATATTTGGTTGAAGTTTATTGGATAATTAGTTATTAATTTTGGATGGTGAATATTATTGTTGATGAACATGGTTGGTATGGTGCTTGTTGATTAATTAATGATTTGGTGAATTATTGATTTGAGGTATAACTATTGTGGAGGTTATTGTGATAATGAGGTATTTTGTGTTAGAAGTTTAGGATTAGTGAACTATGGTCCTTAGTTGAATTTTGGTTGTTGGATTTGAATATTGTATGAGTATAATTATTGATCTAAGGTAGATTTATTGTGGTAACTATTATGATGATGATGAAGGGTATGTTGAGTTGAAAAGAAAGCAGGTTTGGACCCGAAAAGGGTGGCAAAGTCCGAGTTTTAGAGGAGATGCTGCCGAAATTTTATAAAAAATAGAGATTTTGTTTATATGAATATTTAAAAAGATTTAGATTTAAAGGTTATATGGTTTGATTTTGAGTTATTAAGAAAATGAGCATGTTTTTAAGTTTGATTCATTTAGAAAAGAATGAATTATGTTTTGAATTGGAACTATTGATGGACGAAATGGGAGGTGTGATAATGAAGGATAAGGATTGAATATGATTGACGTATAATGATGAATGAGAAGCGATTGAGAATGATGTGGATGTTGATGAATTATAATTGAATTATTTAAATGGCTTATGAATTTGAATAATCTGAGATACGAGATTCCCTAGATTAAGTGTCGTGGCTTGCCACCACGTGTATCAGGTTGAAAACTCGATACTCTGTTGACACTACGACGTGTGACCGGGCACTATATAAATTTCCGAGAATGTTACCCCCATTGAGCAATATTGACTATATGAGAAAAAGCTATGCATAGACTCTTGGGGATGCACGTCGGGGGACAATCTAAGGACAAGAGTGGGATCAGGGGATTGAGGTGATTAATGGGAATCAGATGAATCCTTTCTTGATTAGGATTAGGGTTGATGGGAACATGGAGATCAATCCACTCTTCATGATCTTCTGTAGAACCTGCGAGCAGGACTTCATCAAGTTTCAATCTCTGAATTCGATCGTTTCAAATCTTTGGTGATAGAATTCACCGGAAACAGCCGTTTATTGCCGGAGACTTTCTTGGTGGACGATTTTTGGGAGGGCCATTAAAACTCTGCCTGGATTAAAATTCTCTATTCTCGACCCCAATCCAATTTATCCATACATTCAAATTTACCCTACATATTAATGAAAGTTTATTTGTGAACTTTTTATTATTTGTGAACCGGTCCCAATATTTTTTATTAATTTATTTTATTACCTGGTCTATCAAAGACCAGAAAATACTTTCCCCACCGTAGAAAGCTCCTCATAACAGAGAGCTCCAATAATGTAGAGGAATCAACGAAGAAACAAGAAGGAATTGAAGAACCTAGCTACCTATATATTCCATCGTTGACTTGACTTCACTTGCTTCTCTATTTAACCCTTAGCAAGCTATAAGGAATCACACGCCACTAACACACACACATACAACAACACTACAAGCATCATCAACCACTAACTTCCTCTCCAACTTTCAATGTTCCTTTAATCAAACATTATCTCTTCATAAGCTTTAGAGCAGAAATTCATTCGCACTTCTTTTCTTTGCCATTTCATAAAAAGATTGCGCGATGACGGAATCATTAGTTTCTTTGTTGACGAGGAAAACTTCTTCAAGCAATTGAGGAATCTTCCATTTCATTGGTCATCTTCGAGATGGTGTATGGAGAAGCTTGTGATGATTATTGAATGCAAGGAACAAATTTTTCTGATTGGTAATGATTTTGATAAATTACATTGCCTAACTGGTGAAAAACATTTCTTTTTTATTTGATCTTCAATTTTTAAATTACTTAAATTTAGACAATAATAAATTTAACATTATCCAATATCTTATTAATGTGGAAATTCTTTTAACAACATTCACCATTTTGATTTGTCTAATAATGACAATCTTAAGAGAATTTTTAATATACTCTATTAAAAATTCTCCTAAGATTGCCATTATATGATAAATCAAGATGGTAGATGTTGTTAGAAGAGTTTTTACGCTGATTATGATATTGAATGACGTTAAAATTATTGTTGCCTAAATTTAAGTAAATTTAATAATTTATCCTCTAATTTTTTAGGATACCGAAACATACAGTTATCGCGATTTTTTGTTGGTATATATATGTATAATAATTATCATCTTTTAATATGATATATGCATAATAATAAAAATTTATATATTAATTATTTTTATATTTTGTTAAAAAATATTATCAGGAAAGAGTAACTCTGAATGTAAATATAAATGAAATTGAGGTGAGCTTATGGGATAGGGTTTATTTTGTTAAAAAAACACAATCTTTTTACTTAGTTTTTGTTATATATTAAAACTAATGATTCCGAAAAATTATTTTCGTTTTTTGAAGGTTTAGAAATATTATAAATTTGTTTGAATGTATTAAATTATTTTTGCTATATAATTCAGTTTTGATCATAACAAAAATAGAATTAATGTACTTAATTTAGTTTTCATATATAACAAGAACTAAATAAAAAAAAAGATTGTTTTTAGTTTAGTTTTTAATGTAATTAATTTATTGACATATTTTATTGTGATGTTTATAAATTGTATCGCAAATTTTCTCCGGTTTAACTTATTTTTTATTTTATAAATTTAATGGAAGTAAAAGTCAAATTAAAGTGGATAGATTGTTATTTTTTATCTCCAGAATGCTAACAAATTATGTTATATCTCATGTAAAAAAGCATATATGTTAAAACAGAAATAGACTAAATTAGTTCGTTGTTGTTCATGCTAAGAAGAAAATGAGATTGAAATGAGGACAAACACAACACTGGAGAATTCGATTACAATAAGCATGATAATTTAATTTTGTCAGACAGTGATTTTTTTTTTCTTTTTCCACAAATATAGAAATATAGTCACTGACTAATTATTAGTGAAAGAAAATAAGGTGACTTTATGTCTTAAAAATTGTAGAAATTTTGTCATAAGAGAATATTATTTCTCAGCTTAACTTATTATTAAATGAAATAAACATTATTTCATTTATTTGATTGTCTGTTTTAATACAAAGTTTCATAATTTTATTTTTAATAGTAGAGATCGATAATGATAAAACTCACTTTATTTACTCGTCAAAACACAAAAATAGAGAGATAATGAGATATTCACACTTTAAAGAATTTCATATCAAAAGTTATATATAAAAGTATGAAAAAAATCCTTAAAAATTATAAAATATTACATAACAATGATCATATTGTAGAGTCATATTATACAGTATATAAATGAATTTATAAAAATAAAAAAGCAGACGAAAAATGACTTGAACATAACATTAATTTTGTGATATGTTCTCCTTATAAATAATATCTCAAGTTGAGTGACAGAAATTTTTATAACATCAACTTATTGTAAAAATAGTATAAATTTAAGGTAATTTAATTAACTTTGCATGTAGAAAAGATCAAGCAATTATCACAAGAAGCTTATAAATAACACATGCAATGTACTAACAGTTTTGATGTGAATTATATAAGGAGACGAAAATGAATGAAAAATAACTTAGGGTGTGTTTGGCAAACACGTTGGGGAGGAGAGAAGCCCGTTTGAGCTTCTTGAAAGTTTCACTTTGATGTTTGGCAATTTTTATCCTTGTGAACGCAGAATTGATTCTGCCTCTGAATCCACGTTTAGGAAAAGCTCAAATTTGTAGCTTCTGCATTTCACGTTTCACGTTTCACGTTTAGGAGAAGCTAAAATATTTCTTTTTTACCAACCCTACCCTTCATTTTCTTTTATAAGAATGATACTAGTAACTATTATCTTCACAGTCATTCTTTGTAGTTCTTCCTACTTCTTCATAATTTTTTAGTTCCATTTTTTTTCATCAAAATCGTTCAGATTTATTTCAATCACTGACAAATTGAAATTTTTTTATTTTTATTTGATTTTATTCATATGAATTTTATTTATGTTTTATGGTATTTTTTTTGTTCATATGATATATGTTGTTGGTTTTATGGAATTTTTATTATTTCTTATCTGTATAATTTTTTTCTATTCTTTGATGTACTTTATTTTTGTTTTGTATTGATACTAAAAAAATTATAGAATATTTTCTTTTTGTGTGACATTATAAAATTTATAGTACTCTCTTTTATATTTTTATTTTTTATTGTATTTATTTTATTTATATGATAAATATTTTTTATATTATTTTTTATAGTATTCTGATTTTGCATGTATATAAAATTGATGTCTATTTTAGTAATTTTTCATCTAAAAGTGATTTTGAGTAGTATAATTCAAACAACATTTATTTTACTATAATCAATTTTGATATAAAGATTACCAAACATAAATCACGTTAACCCAAACTAACTTATCATCAAAATCAATTTTACAAAATCAATTTTACAAAATCAATTTTATGCAAACTCTGGTTTGCAAACTGGAATCCAAACACACACTTAATAACGAGGATAATGCACAGAATCATAAGGCAACACAAAAGCATGCGTGCTTATCTACAATTTTGATGTGACCCCACATTTTATTTTGGTCTGTTTTGCCCTCAAACTCATCACAAAGTTAAGCTTGAAATGAAAGAAAGACACCACTTAAATAAAGATCCCAAAAATAAGTTTATGGTAAAGACGTCTACGTAGCAAAACTTAAACCATACATTCTAAAGCCACATTTTTCACTTAAAACCGTAACTTTTCACAAAGAAAAGCGTCACCTAATGGAAAAAAGTAAATTAGAAGATTTAAGAGAAGAAATAATTAAATTATCAAAATTAATAGATCAAAAATTAATGATTTTAACTAATGTTAACTGTAATGACACTGAATTCTTAAAATCAATACAAAATGATTTTTTTCAAAATCTTTATTTTACTATAAGTTTTATTGAAGGACTTCAAAAACCTGAAAAAACTTATTTTTCACACGAAATTTCTAAAGAATATTACCATGAAAATGACTCCCCACATCTTTATCATACTTTTAACCCACAATTAAATTCTATAGTAGATATGCTTGAAGAAATATTAGTATCCATAAATTTTCAAAGAAATAAGGAAAAAGAGAATCCCAAAGAAGAAAAACTTCAAAATATAATCAACATAACAGAATTAAAAGTAAAACCACCATTGAAATTATGAATATTGAAGAAAAATTAGAAAAAATTACAATGCTTTTTAAACAATTAAAAATGGCTCAAGAAAATAATATTATGGAACAGGGATTTCAAATAGAAGAAGAATTAGTAAATTTTGAAAATATAGAAAATGAAGAACACATCCTAGATTATTCAAGTGACGAAGAACCAGCAATTTCAATACAAGTAAAAAATGAAGCTGGAACATCTAAAGATAATCAATCTCAATTTAAATGGGAAACAGGTTTTGATAATTATGCTTTTAAAAAATGATTTATAAATAAAGATTCAAAATATACAAAAATACCATCAAAATACGTTCCTAAAATCCAGGAAATGGAAGGAGAAAGAATGCTCGATTTAGACTGTAAAAAGAATGAAAAAGAAATTTTCGAGAACTGGTTGAATTCCTTCTTATTAGAAGCCTTTACTAATCCAAAACTTAGTGAATTGTCTGGAAGAGATATTTGGAATTACATAAGGTTTCATACTAAAGGAACTGTAAGAGATTATATGTTATCAATAGAAAACCAAATAATAGAAGAATTAGCAACAAAAATAACAGCTTATGATAAGATATTACATATAATGATGATTCTATATAAAGAATTTTTTGAAAAAAATATTATAGATCATAGACAAGAAGTCTATAATAAAGAATATCAAGAAGCAAAAAATCATTTAGCTAATATTCAGATATATGATTTATGTAATGTGGAGTCTTATATATGTGAATATAGAATACATTATTATAAATTAAAAGAAGAAGATAAAGACCATTATCTTAGTATGTATATAACAAAACTTCCATATCCTGCTAATGAATTTATAATGGGAAGATTTATAAGAGAAATAAATAGAGGGACAATTGAAAATAATTTTGGTGGAGCAACCTCTGCAATAAGAGAGGAAATAAAAAAACGTTGTATGCAAGAAGCAACTCAAAAAAGATTTGCAAATATAATTAGAATTTGCTGTCAGGATAATGAAGAGATACCCCAAAAATATGATCTTAATAAAAATTTTCAAAGAAAAAGAAAATATCAATTTAGAAAAAGAAAATACTATCCAAACTGGAGAAAAAAGAGGTATTTTAGAAAAAGAAATAACAATAAAAACAAAAAACAAAAAAATGACTATTGCCCAAATAAAAAAGAAAATTGTAAGTGTTGGTATTGCCAAGAAGAAGGACACTATGCAAATGAATGTCCAAAAAAGAAGGATAAAAAGGATTTTACCAAACAAATAGAAATTGCTAAGTCTTGTTTCATGGAACCATTAGAAGAATCTGATGATAACTTAGACTATATTTTTGAATATGTCTCAGAAACAGACTCAGAGACTGAGTAATAATGCCACATTTATTACTATAAAAATAACAGAAAAGTTTATAAATGCTTTCATAGATACTGGAGCAACACAATGCTTTGCTAGTACAAATATAAAACTTGATTAGAAAAATTAAAGAAACCATTAAGAGTTAGAATAGCTGACAAATCAATACATAAAATTGACCAAAAAGCAGAGATGGCTGAAATATTTATTCAAAATTATAGGTTCATTGTTCCATCCATATATATGTTAGATTCTGGAATGGATTTTATCATAGGAAATAATTTTTTAAAACTATATCATCCATTCATTCAAGAATTAACATATATAGTTTTAAAAGCTCCACACGATTCTTCAATAAATCAAAAATCAAAACGTATAAAAATACCAACTACTACTATAGATAAAATCTTAAAATTTAAAATATTTTCTATATTAGAAACATGTTATTTAAATTTATACTTTCAGATAAATATTCCAAAAAATAATATTGAAATAAAGATAGAAGAACTTTTGGATAAAATTTGTGCTGAAAATCCTTTAGATATTAAAAATACAAATAAAGAATTAGTAATCATTAAATTAAAGGATCCTACAAAAGAGATAAATGTTCCAAATAAAATTCCTTATTCCGCAAGAGATAGAGAAGAGTTTTCATTAGAATGTAAAGATCTTTTGGAAAAAGAAATTATAAGATTAAGTAAAAGTCCTCATGCGGCTCCAGCCTTTTATGTCGAAAACAATAATGAAATTAAAAGGGGAAAACGAAGAATGGTAATTAATTATAAGAAGATGAATGAAGCAACTATTGGTGATCCTCATAAACTTCCAAGAAAAGATTCTATTTTAGAAAAAATCAAAGGAGCAACTTGGTTTGCATCTCTTGATGCAAAATCAGGATATTGGCAACTTCGTTTAGACGAAGAAACAAAGAAATTAACTGCTTTTACTTGCCCAACAAAAGAATCAACAAGTGTGTTGCTCTATGAATGGAATGTATTACCATTCGGATTAAAACAAGCCCCGGGTATTTATCAAAGATTTATGGAAGAAAATCTAAAAGAGTTAAATGAATTTGTTTTAGTTTACATTGATGATATACTAATTTTTACAAAACAGGATAAAGAAGATCATCTTCAAAAATTATTAATAGTTTTAGAAAGATGTAAAGAAAAAGGATTAGTTCTTAGCAAAAAGAAAGCAAGAATAGCAAAACAAGAAATAGAGTTTCTTGGATTAATTCTATCTACTCAAGAAAAGCTAAAATTTCAACCAAATGTTTTAAAAAAGGTAAATTTATTTCCCAATAAAATAGAAGATAGAAAACAATTACAAAGATTTTTAGGGTGTATAAATTATATTTCCGATCAAGGATTTTTAAAGAATATAACAGAATACACTAAAAGCTTATTTCCAAAAATAAGTACTAAAAAATAATGGAAATGGGAAGAAAAAGACAGTATGCAAATTCAAAGAGTTAAAGAATTATGTGAAAAACTTCCAGAACTTTATATTCCAGAAGAAAACGACTAATTAATAGTGGAAACAGATGCTTCAGACATAACCTGGTCGGGATGTCTAAAAGTTAAGAAAGCTATAAAAGGTTTGGAACAAGAATCACTAGATTCTAAATATTCCCCAAAGGAATTACTTTGCAGGTATATTTCAGGGACTTTTACTCCAACAGAACAGAGATATACTACTCATGAAAAGGAAACTCTAGCAGCAATTAAATCTCTTAAGAAATGGAAAATTGATTTACTACCCAGAGAATTTACATTAAGGACAGATTCAAGTTACTTAACAGGTTTCATACGATATAATTTAAAAGTTGATTATAATCATGGACGATTGGTAAGATGGCAATTATTTTTGTTACAATATCTAATAAAGATTGAATATATTAAGGGTGACAAAAATGTTATTGCAGATACATTAACAAGAGAATGGAGTTCGTCTACAACGCATTAGATCACGAAATTCAAAAATATGAGCAAGAACTCAAAAAATGCAAGCATTGTCAGCAAATAAGGACACAAATCCAATCCCTCAAGAAGGCCATTGAAACAATAAAATCAACACAACAAGCAAAGCCATCAGAGTTCAGCCAGCTAAGCATGGTGGACAAATCAGGTGAAGAAAAAATTTCAGAAAATAAAACAATTGCTGAAATTATTAAAAAATCTACCTAAGATAAAAAATATTATGTAATTTATAATGGCCCCATGAAAGGAGTATATGATGCCTGGAAAAAAGCAGCACCATTCACACATCAATCAAGGATAATTCATAAAGGAGGATTTTTAACACTGGAAGAGGCAAAGGAATCCTTCAAGGAATATGAAGCTCTTCATCCAGAGCAAACCCTAAAAAGAGCAGATAAAGCTCCAATTCAAACCCAGAGAAAAGGAATAATAAGAAACATTCCTACAAGGGTTTGAAATCTAGGAAAAGAAAAGGGTCTGTAGATCAAATCTCAGAGAAACCCTTAATATAGTTCTGAATTGGACTGAAGAAAAAAGGGCAATTTTGGGATATTATCCTATTGCCAAAGAACAGCTAACAAAGCTGGTTATCTTTCCAGATGCTTCCCCATCTGACACTTATCAGTTCTTCCAGTGTGGATTAATTGATACAATTTTAATTTTTAATGATCTAAAAATTATTAGTGAGTTTTCTGCAGGATTCGTTGATGCAGTAAAGAGATTTAAAAATATGATTGACAATGTAAATCCAAGGAATGTATCCGTAAAATTTACAAACAGTCAACCTATTTTTAATGAAGAAGAAGAATGCTTGGTTCCAGCACACCAAGTAATATTCATGTCCGTCTTCCCAGAAAATTTTCAACCAATTGATCGAATTCAAGATTTAACAATTTACAGTCATGAAGGAAGACTAGCCAGCACATTAGCAAGGGTCTTTGAAAGAACTCAAAAAATAACGAAGGAATCTCACACAAGAATTAATTATAAAAGTAGAAATACTCTGCTTGTGTCCAGTAAAAGAAATGAAATTGAAGAAAGAGAGATGAGACTCCTGGTGAAATTTGAATCAGCATTCTATAACTTATCTGGACTTTTAGAAAAACTCCCTGAAGGGATAAAGAGGAATCTCTGCTATTTGATAAAAGACAGAGAAGACCACAAATGCCAGCTATGTGCCTCAGAAATATCTGAAGAAAGTAATAATGAAACGGAATCAACCCACATGATAAAAGAAGAGGACAATGCATCTGAAGCCCACATGATAAAAGAAGAGGACAGTGCATCTGAAGCATCCCTCAACATTATTGCATAATGACGTAAGCGCTTAGGTCATAAGGCACCAACAATGTAGCTGATGCAAGATAATAAACAATGATGTAAGCAATGACGTTATAAGAAGGGTAAGGATGGGAATTGTCCATCAGACCCAACCATTATAAATAGATTGCTTAGGCAATTGTAAGAGGCATCAGAAAACAGAAAGCAGAAGGCTAAGAGTATTCATATGCTGGGAGAGCAAGGAGGAAGCTGCCGAGGCGATTCTGTAGTCTGACAAAGAATTCCCTTAGGGAGAAATAGTTCTAAACTCCCCTCTGGAGTTAGTATCTACAATCTCCCATCTGGAGATAAAAACACCTTATGTAAAATATACTAAATAAAGAAAGTTTTTCTCCAAAAAGGTACATCTTCATCCTAGTCTTTTAGTTATGAATTATTTAGAAAGTTTAGAATTAACAGAAGAATCTGATTATTATAGATTAACTGCTTTATTAGATAATTAAAAATAGGCTGTTCTAAAAACAGAATTAAATCTCAAATCAAATGAAAATTTTAATAAACAAAATCTTTTAAAAGAAGTTTTTAATAGAAAAAATATAATATACTATGAAAAAATTCAACTTGAAGTCCCTATAAAGATAAAATCTGCCAATGAAGAACTTGAAATAGCTTTGATAAATGATGAAGAATTGAATAAACAGATTGAGAAAATTAAAGATCAACAAAAAAGATCTAAAATTGGATGGATTCATATTAGTACTATACAAGTCTTAATCAAATCTACATATATGAAAGGAATTAATTCACCAATAAGTTTAGCAATCTGTGACAAAAGAATTACTGATGACCCAATAGATCAAATAATTGGAATTGTTCATGGAAATTTAGCAAACGTAAATGTTAAATTTAATACCCATCTTGGATATGCTATACCTTTATCAACTGAAAATCTTGGAAGATCTATAAGTTTGGTTTATAAATTTCACATAAAGAATTTAATGGAACAAGATGATGAACCATTTTCAATTACATATGCAATAAATTATGCTTTAACAAATAGCCATCATAGTATAATATTTAAAAACAGAGAAAGAATTTATGTCGATGAATTATTTCAGAAAATTGTAAAAACAGAAATATCAAAATATAAAGCTATTAAAAATCCAGTTCTATTATTAAAAGAACCATCAGGAAAATTGGTTTCATCGAATTTTCAAATAAGAGAATCTAAAATTAATATCCCTTTAAGTTTATCTAAGTTAAAGATTAAAGAAGAAAATTCTGAAATAAAAGAATTAACAAAAAAGGTCGAAAAATTAAATGAAACCCTAAATGCTAAATTATGACAATAAATAAAGAAGAAATATATGTAACTTATCAAGATAAGAAACAAGAGCTCTTTGAAAGAGAAAATCGTTTGAATTATTTGCAGTTTTCTGAAATAAATCAAAGAGCATTTGAAGCTCTAAAAATAATCTATGACAAGTTGAAAAGAGAAGTTGAAGAGCTAGAAAAATTAATAGAATCTCTAGAAAATAGTGATGAATCGATAATGGAGTTTGCAAAAATTCTAAAATAAATAATGAAGCATAAAAAAGATTGAAAAACCAGAAAATAAAATAAAAAGGAAAAGGGCGAAAAAATTAAAAAGTAAAATAGGGGAGTATAAAAGGGAATTAAATAATCTTCAGATCGAAATTGATGATCTTATAATAAAAAGGATAGAAATAAGAATAAATATAAACAAGTTGGAATAAAACTTAAAAAATTTATAAATGCCTGGAAAACCATATTATGATTTAAAAGAATTAAAGCTGTTGAAAGAAAAAATGGAGAATGAAGTTGAAAAATTAGAAAGATATTTAGAAACAAGAGAAAGTGTAGAAATAAAAAAAAGTTTTGAGGATTTGAGAAATTATATTAAAGAAAAAGACAAACAGATAAAAGATTTTATATACAATAATTCATGCAAAAAAGAATATTACAATTATGATAGAAAAATTAAGCCAGAGTTAAAAAACTATAAATATGAAATCAGAATTATAAATATACATCAAGGATTAGTAATAAATGATCATATAACAAATACAAGAGAAATAGTGGAAATGGTCAATACTTTAGATTATGAAGTTGCAAATTATTTTTATCAAAATCCCTTAAACAAAGCACCACCAATTGAATCTATACAAATTATAAACTTGTTCGAAGCAAAATATGAAGAGTTAATAGAAATTTCGAAAAAGAAATTAAAAGAAAAGTCGAAATTGAAAAATTGGTATCAGAGCCAAGTTAACGATTAAAGGTAACACTTTCTCTTTAAACAACACTTTTAGTGATACGCTTTTAAATCAATAACAACCACAAAATGAAAAATGTCTTTACGGAAAGACGAAAATGGCATCTTTACCGTAGCATCCCCCATAAAAGAAAGCCAAAACACATAAGAAGAGGGTCTCATACACAACATATGGGATAACTGGGAAGAAGATAGACACTAATTTTCTTACACTAATTTTTCACACACCCACAAAAAAAAAAATTTAATAATTCAACATGTTCAATATAATTAATTAAGCCTACAGAAGAGGGACATGTAACGTTTAAACTTTAAAATATGGTGTTTTTTTTTTTAACGAATTAAGAGATACGTAGAGACTGAATTTAAAAATGTCTATACATCTCTTTTTTATTAGTCATTTTATGTCAATGTGTCTTATAAAAAAAATTATTAGTCAAATAAAAAATTACAATTTTTAAAAAATTTTAACATGCTTTTTTCCTTCAAATGTATTTTTCAAACACACCCTGAATTATAGCACCACTATATATAAGCATATTTTTCTGTGGGAATACGACTGTGACTTATTATAATTGCATCAAACCACATACAAACAATGAGTTAAATAGTTAAATACAAATACTCTCTCTATATATATATGAGTCAATGAGTCATGGCATTCGTTAATTGACTTAATTCCGTTGCTATTTGCTAATGGAGGGTATTATGGAGGCAATTAGTAACTAATAAATGAATGCAAACAGCACAAAGAGGGATACTTTTAGTGGTGACTTATTGTTGTTTGAGAGTGGAGGCTTTCTTTGTGACTTATTTAAAAAAATTGATAGAAAATAATGGTAAGTTCTTAGTTTTGTTTGTAATCAAAATTATGTATGTTATATTTTGTAAAAAATAAAAAGTTATTTTAGTAGCAATTTTGAATATTAATAAAAAATTGAGTAAATTAAATTTTATTTCGACATAACTCTTTTATAAAGCTCTTTGTATTTCTTATAAAATATTTTCTGTGAAGTTCGTTCTTTCATAATTTTCATGCTTTCACAAGTGAATGAATAATGATGGTTACTTTCTTGAAAGAAGCATAATGGAAAAATGAACCCAACCTTTAGAGCAACTCCAATACTAAGAAATAGAGTTCTTCTTCTGACATATGGAGATTTAATTACCATTGGAGTGAAAAGAGAAAGAGGGTTCTTCACGAGGATCAAAGTTGAGAATCCCTCTAAACAGAAACTTGCAACAACTTTAAATAATATTATTATAAAAAAATAATAATTATATTAATTTTAATTACTTTAATTAATTAATTAAATGAGACCACAATAGGGATTAAAATTAGTTCCTTTTAATGGAGAAGAGTGAGATTCTTTGAGTTTCTATTTATTAATTATGATGCAAAATCTGATGTGGAGTTACTTTTTATGACAGGTGGGCCATAAATAGAGATTGAAATGAATTTTCTACTGGAGATCCCTCTTAGAATAAAACCTAAATCAGCCCCTAACAATTACCTCGAAAGACAACGAGGCCCCTAACAAAAAAAAAACCCCAACCCGGCCCCTGACAAAAAAAAACCCAATTCGGCCCCTGACAATTGCTTCGAAAGGACAACGAGGCTCCTGTGCCAAAAAAAAATCAATGTTATTTTTTTTGGCACAGGGGCTAATCAGTCCCAAAAAAAAATTACCAGAAACCGAATTGGATGTTTTTTTTTCTTGGGAACCTCGTTGTCTTTTCGAGATAATTGTCAGGAGTCGGATGGGGAATTCACTCATGGTCTTATGTTGCAACACCAAGAGTCAACTAGTTTGTAGGAAGAGTTAATAGTCAAATTCGTTTATAGAAGATCTCTCAATTTTTAAATTAGTTCTCAAATGGTTTTTTAGTCGTATTAATCCCTAAAAGATAAAATATAAGTCAAATTGATCCTTCTGTCAGTTAGATGATGACGTGTCATGTGCCACATGATATGATGACGTGGTAGGTTAATGCTACGTGTCACAAGATGATTGATTGACGTGTCAGGTTAATGACACCTAGCACCCTATGTGTCACTTGACAATTAAAAAAGTTATTTATAATCAAAATAGTCTTAAAAGTCCAGACGTAAATTATTTTCAACTCTAAAATTTTAAAAATTAATCAAATTAGTCTTTATATAAATTTTTTTCATAATATTAAATTTAAAATATTTTTTGATACTACTAATTTTAATATTATTTTTTATACTTTATTAAACAAAATATATATTTACATTTACATAAAAGAAAACGAGTAAATAAACAAAAATATACATAAAAAAATAAAAAAATTGGTCATTTATACTTAAAAGATTAGAAAAAAGTTTGATAGATTCTAAAAATTATGTTCACAAGTCAAAATTCTTGTTCTTTAAAAATAATTTGAGGAATTACTAATTGTATAGGTATCGTTTTATGGCACCTTAATATAAGGTTAAATAAAGCAAGAATAATTTTGATTTGTGAAAATAATCTGTTAAATTATATGGAGCAATTTTATAATTATTTGAGTATACTCTCCCATCCTTCTATTTCTATGTTGTTTTCAACGGTAATAGAAATTGTAAATGCTAAAGAAGGTTGGTTAAGTTATATATAAAGGAGACCACTTTAATAAAGATATCAAAAATATTTTTTTAAAAGACGTGTACACGTGTCATAATATGATTAGATATTTTTATTAAATCGGTTAATAATTTATTTTTTAATAAACCAAAATAAAATCAGTTTATTATAGCAAAAATAATAAACCTAATTGTCCGCATTATAATTATTAGATTCGATTTTTTTCGATTGATTTACACAATTTAAATCGAATTATATTTAAATTTTTAATAAAAAGACAAATATATCTTTAAATTTTTATTTTACAGACATTTAAATTTCTAATAATTTAAAAATATAATTAAGTCTCTAAAAAAAATTCTAACCCTAATCCCTTATCCCTGTCCAAGCCCAAATCCAAGCTTAATCTCTTACTAATCTATCAAACTGACCCGAAAATTAAAAAATCTAGGTCTAGTGTCTCCTTCCTCTCCCTTTTCTCACTGAAACTCGAGCTCTCATCTCTTTGTTCACCGACTTAATCTTAAGCTCACCGGAGATTGCCGCTGGAAGGCTTTCCCAACAAAGAAACCCTTCGATAACGATAGAGAAGATCTCCGAAAACGATTCTTCCTCTCCCGTCCTTGCTTGAATGATTGTCAACGAAGAAGAAATCGATTAGTGAGTACCTATTAGCTTCTTCTCTCATTTTCTTCCGCTCCTTCCACTTCCTCTCTTAAATTCCATGATTTTTCATTTTCTTGTTAGTTAAATTATGATTACGATGGCTCTGTAATCTAGAACGATAAATAATTTCAGATTATGATACCAGATTTTTTGTTTCAAGCACTTGCTCAAAATATTTCATCAAAATAAAGAGGTCCCTGTTCATGATAAAGGATTTTTAGTTTTTCAAACATTTTCCCAATGCCCCATCCTTTTGTTTTTCAATTCATAATTGACTGGCTTTTGTCCATCCTTTTTTTACTCATCAAGGTTTGAGATTTGAGTGAACTGAAGATACAATTTCTAAAAAAAATGGTATTTTTTATTTTTATTTTTTTATGTAACTATATGATTGTAGCTTTCAAATGCAAATTTGACTTTATCTTTGGCCTCCAATTTTTACTGGTGAGATTTAACTATAGTGAATGCATGATTGTTGAGTTGCGATAGATATGAACAAAGTGAGTGACTTTTATTTATAATTAGAAGTAATACACCTTAGCATACATGTATCTATTTCTTCCATTGTGGTGGTTGTTCACTGTGATTTGATTGGGCAATTGGAGTTGGAAGTATAGTTATTGAAGTTGTGGGGATAATTTAAGAATAATGAGACGAGTATGGATCTAAATTTTTTATTTTAGTTTGGCAATTTTACTGTTCAAACATCTAAAGGTTAGTTTCATTGGTATAGCATTACTGAATGATCTTGAGAAAATGTTTATGTGACCACACACACATATATTTTTTTTGAATGCTTTTAAAATATAAAATTTGTTACAAATTTCTTACAAATGCTTGTTAATATAACTGATTTTTTATGTTGGTGAACAGGTTAGTTGAAGTCCATATATTCTCTTTTGTTGTTGGAAGAGCATTTACAACAGATATGAAAAAACTAAAAGTCACTAGTAGAAAAAAATCTCTAGATATTACTCAAGTTTTTAAAGATGAAGACAATTTGAAATCAAATTCTTTGAATTAATGGCTTGAGATCTTGCATAGAATATGAATCACTGGATATAATCCTATTTGAAGGTCTTTTGACATTTCCAATGATTAGTTATCAATTTTGTAGAATTATCATACATTTAAGAAATCGGTAAAAATCTACAACTGAAGATTTGTATCATCTCAGCCCGTCAATATAATAATACATTCAGCCAGTGACACTCTGCAGCTTTTCAGGAGGTGGCAAAGAAGTATGTAAAGGATAGAGTTGCTGTCTATCAATCTTATGTTGGAGATCACATTATTATAGCTTAGGAGATAGGTGTATAACCTTAAAGAGTTGCTTACTGGTTATTGAATCTCATTTCCTTAGGTTCTCATCTCATTAGTGATTCCTTTGTATTTTAGTATATAAGATTTTGGGTTTGGCTTTGTATAGAAGTTATTGGAATTACTCAAATGTCTTCCATGTCTGCTTCTATTCTAGCTCTCTATTGGCTTTCCTGGGAGAGACTAGAAAGTTAGGATTTTTTATATGCTTTTGCAGGGTCTTCCATGTAATTTAATTTCATGAATGGTTTTAATTTTCAATAGAAGCATATTGTTGATTTCACTTTAATAGTAATATTAGTTTTCTCTCACATCTACACATTGCTGTTTTAGTATTTTGAATGGTGGTATTTATTATTGAAAAAATTGTTATAAAAAACTTGTAAAAATATTTAATTACTAAAATTTTTTTATAAAAATAAAATTCAAAAATCTTTAATATTAACAAGGATTGACTGCCTACAATTATAAATCAATAAAGCCAAATTCCAAGAAATGGCTACAACAAATATAGGATCACACTGATGCTCTAAGAACATCAGAAGTAGACATGAAGAATATTTATCTGTCACTCAGTATGATACAAATGTTCAAGAGGACTAATGTTTTCAATGGATTGATCCCTTTAGAAGGCAATGCCGCAGTCGTCTACTCAGAGCCTCCAACTTCTCAAATCCGTCACCCTTTCCCTTTTTGTCAGTTGTCTCGCCTTTCTTCTTTTTCTTCTTTTTGACCTTGTTCTTGTTCTTCTTGAGCTTCTATTCATCTTCTTTTGACTCTGAGCACTTTTTTCTCATGTTTCTCAAAGATGTTGCAAATACATCTACTGTCAATGATATTATTACGTACTCAAACTTAACAAATAAGCATGAGAAGCAACAACAATAAACCACATTGATATAAACCAACATTCAAATTAGAATCTCACTTTACTTACACATCATTTTCAAGATCACCCTTTAGTTTAATCAATAAAACCAAGAACAAGAAGAGAAACATATAAACAATATGAGTGCATGCACGTGTGCACATGTCTGTATGCAATATACGTATACCTGAGGGAGGTTATCGACCCTTAAATCTACACAAGGTTCTTCATCATTGCCGTTCTATGATTGAGGGATAGGGTAGAGTTGATAATTATGTAGACGCGGTGTGGTATTATAAGGAGCTCAAGCGGTCCGAATTCGTCAAATTTATACACTATGTTAAAGTTGCAAAGAAGAAGACAATGGCAGAGAAGACAAAGGAGAGCAGAGAAGAAGAAATAGAGTGGTTTCTAATAATAAGTTGGGATCAGGATCATAAAACAATTCAGGGACTAAATTGAGTTAGAAAATGATAACAGCCACGTCAGATAGCCGTTACCTTTCCAACGTGGCACCTCTCCATAAATGTCATCACGCCGTTTGGGAATATTCTCCGGAAAATGCTTCAGGGACGACCGTGAGTCACCTTTGTTAAATTCGGGGACAATATTGGGGCCAATGCAAGTTTAGGGACGACTTTGAGATTCGAGTGCAAGTTCAGGGACCACTCTGAGATTTAACTCGACTTGTTCTTGTTCTTCTTGAGCTTCTGTTCATCTTCTTTTGACTCTGAACACTTTTCTTTCATGTTTCTCAAAGATGTTGCAAATACATCTACTGTCAATGATATTATTACGTACTCAAACTTAACAAATAAGCATGAGAAGCAACAACAATAAACCACATTGATATAAACCAACATTCAAATTAGAATCTCACTTTACTTACACATCATTTTCAAGATCACCCTTTAGTTTAATCAATAAAACCAAGAACAAGAAGAGAAACATATAAACAATATGAGTGCATGCACGTGTGCACATGTCTGTATGCAATATACGTATACCTGAGGGAGGTTATCGACCCTTAAATCTGCACAAGGTTCTTCATCATTGCCTCCTAAAGAAGAACATTTGCCCCAACTTTCTCTGTTTGAGCTTGTACATGAGAAACAATCTTCAATTTGATTATTTATCTTATCCTGTAAAATCATAAAGTATGGGGATATAAGAGTCGCATTCATAAATCTATAATAACAAAATATTAAACATTCATAAATCTATAATAACAAAATATTAAACATTCATAAATCTATAATAACAAAATATTAAACATAATACAAAGTTATTACAGATCCGGCCCATGGCCCCCACACCTGGAACAGCCTCCGAACCCGACTAGCCGGGTCGGATCCAATTTCCCTTCTAGAAGGTTCAAAACTGGCCCGCTAGAGCTTCTAACCAATAATCAAATCCAAATACCTCCCTTATCTTAACCAAACAGGATAAGATAAGATGATTACCATCACCTATATAATGGGGAACCCCAGCCCTCCTTAGGTATGACATCCACTCTACACATTCTACACCTCTCTGATCCATTCTGACTTGAGCATCAGAGTGTCTTTGTAGGTACCACCCCCATTGCTCTAGCCGAACAATCCGGCAGTCGCCTCGACCTGAAGGTTTCCGATCCATCTCACAACCCGTGCAAGAGACATCTTGTACATTGGCACCGTCTATGGGGACCTACAACATCGCGACGGAATGGCGTACATCTTCGAGGAGCAATCCCCAAGCCACTACGATAACTCACAAATGAGGAATCCAACTCCCGAACACCGAGAAGCTACACCCCACACCCATGGAAGGATAGCGAGCGCTATTCGCCAGACTACCCCTCCGCAAAACAAAGAAAACGGCCTCAAAACACGGGCTCCCGAAAACCTGAGAGAAAAGGCAGCTTAGATAATCCAAGATCTCTGCCTCCGAGTGAAAGAACTCGAGGGCCGAATTGCAACCAAGGAAAAGCACCACACCGAGAACGGAAGCCACGCGACCTCCCGATCAAGATCTCGCCATGAAACCAGGCACGGTAGATCGCCCGGACGGCAACATGGCAAAAGGTACGATCGCATCTCCTGCGACCAGGATCGCCAACACAACACGAATGACGGAGGGCACAGCAGGTCACCTGAACGGCGACACAACAAGAGGTACGATCGCAGCGTCTCCCACAACTCGGATCACCAACACGACACGGACAACGACCAACGACACTGAGAGGCCAAACGCATAAGTAGCGACTACGTGATAATGGGAGCTACTCCCTTCACTGAAACAATCCTGAGAGCAAAACTTCCTAAGGGATTCGACAAGCCCACGGATATGAAGTACGATAGAACAAAAGATCCCCAGGAACACCTAACGGCCTTTGAAGCCAGGATGAACCTGGAAGGAGCCGCTGATGCAGTCCGATGCAGAGCCTTCCTGGTAACCCTAGTGGGACCTGCGATAAAATGGGTCAATGCCCTCCCAAACGGGTCTATAACCGGCTTCCACGATATCTCGAGAAAATTTATGGCCCAATTCACCACCAGGATCACCAAAGCCAAACACCCTATTAGCTTGTTAGGAGTCACCCAAAGACAGGACGAAGCCACGAGGAAATACCTGGACAGATTCAACAACAAATGCTTAACGATCGACGGACTCACGGACTCAGTCGCAAACCTTTGTCTGACCAATGGGCTCATGAATGAGGATTTCCGAAAGCATCTCACCACCAAGCCAGTTTAGACCATGCACGAGATCCAGAGCGTCACTAAGGAATACATAAACGATGAGGAGGTAAGCCAGGTCATGGCTGCCAACAAACGGCAGAACGGCACCTCGCTAGAATCCCCTACCAAGAAAAAACCCGAAGGAACATCCCAAATAGACAAACGCAAATCGACCCCCCAGAGTCGGATAATTCTCAAATTACACCAACCATAGTCGTAAATATCATCACTGGGAAAAGATACGCCAGGGAAGTTGAAATCAGCGCTGAAAAAGGACCTTAAAGTCCTAGCAGTAAAAAACCAAGCCCCAGCCATCATCACCAAAGCAATAACGTTCTCCCCCGAAGATTGCCAACACGGCACCTCGGCAGAAGACACTCCATTCGTCATCTCAACAAAAATTGGAAGAGGACTCGTTAGAAGAATACTCGTGGACATCGGGGCAGACTCCAACATCCTCTTCAGGGGAGCCTTCGACAAGCTTGGGTTCAAGAGTGAAAACTTACAAACACACCGCAACGTGGTAACTGAACTCGGAGATAACTTTCTCAAACCGGACGGTTCCATCGTCCTCCCGCTCACCATCGGAACCGGAAGCCAGAGGAAGACCGTTCTATCCGAATTCGTAATCCTCAAAGACTCTATGACCTACAACGTGATCCTCAGAAGAAAAATAATTAACGACCTCTCCGCTGTCATCTTTACCAAATTCTTACTCGTGAATTTCACAGCAAAAGATGGATCTGTCAGAACAGTCCATGGGGACTGAGAAACCGCGGTCGAATGCGATAACACTAGCCTAGCCCTCCGTAAAAGATTCCGCGATGTGGCCGACATCTTCTTGGCTGACCTGGACGCCCGACAAGACGGGCAGCCTAGGCCAGAGCCAGAGGGGAACACGGAGAAGCTACAGATAGGGCAAACCATGGAGGAGTATACGTTCATCAACAGAAACCTCCGATACGACCTTAAAGAAGACCTCATAAAGCTCCTAAAGTGGAGTAGAGACTTATTCGCATTCACTCCCGCGGACATGCCACGAATAGATCCCGACTTAATGTCCTACCAACTAGCCATGGACGCCATGGCCAAGCTGGTAACACAGAGGAGACGAAAAATGTCCCTCGACCGAGCAACCGAAGTCAATAAACAGGTTAAAGCCCTCCTCGAAGCAGGCTTTATCTGGGAACTACCCTACACAACCTGGCTGGCCAATGTCGTGTTAGTCAAGAAAGCAAATGGAAAAAGGCGGATGTGCGTCGATTACACGGACTTGAATAAAGCTTGTCCAAAAGACGCCTTCCCCCTACCAAACATCGACGGGCTCATCGACGTTGCATCCGGCCACCAGTACCTCAGCTTCATGGACGCCGACTCTGGGTATAACCAAATACCCATGCATCAGCCCGATGAGGAGAAAACGGCCTTCATCACCCCTGACGGAACGTACTACTACATAGTCATGCCCTTCGGCCTGAAAAACGTCGAAGCCACTTACCAAAGGCTCGTCAACAAGATATTCCAAGGCCTGTCCGGGACCAAGCTGGAGGTTTACATAGACGACATTCTCGCCAAGACCAAATCTGGCGAGCAACTCATCAGCGACCTTGAGCTCGTAATGAACACCTTGAGTAAGCACCGAATGTGCCTTAACCTGACAAAATGCACCTTCGGAATGGAAGCAGAAAATTCCTGGGGTTCATTATCACACAACGCGGGGTAGAAGCAAATCCCGAGAAATGTAGAGCCATCATCGAAATGGCAAGTCCAAAGATTCTCAAAGACATCCAGAAACTGACTGGCCGACTGACCGCCCTATCCCGTTTCCTCGACACGTCGGCCCAAAAGGCGATACCCTTCTTCAAACTTATGAAGAAAGGAACTCCCTTCAAGTGGGAGTCAAAATGTGAAGACGCATTCCAAGACTTCAAGAAAGTACTAGCAGAACCCCCCATTTTGGCTAAACCCCAAACAAGAGAGGTCCTCTACCTATACCTGTCTATAATGGAAGAAGAACTTGCGGCAGCACTCGTCCGAGAAGACGAGAACAAGGCTCAGTGGCCTATCTAATTCATAAGCAAAGTCCTCCAAGACACGGAGTCACGCTACTCTCGCCTCAAGAAACTCGCCTTCACACTCCTCACAGCTTCCCGACGCCTTCGCTAATACTTCCAGGCTCACCCATTACGATCCGAACCGACCAAGCGGTCAGGCAAGTCCTACGCAAGCCCAACCTAGCGGGAAGAATGCTAGCATGGTCCATAGAACTATCCCAATTCCAAATAGAGTTCAAACCTCGGATCGCGATCAAAGCACAGGCCCTGGCAGACTTCATCGCCGAGATGACTCTGGGATACCCCGCCGCCGAAACCTGGAAGCTGCACGTGGACGACTCATCTAACACGACTTCCGGGGGAGTCGGGGTGATACTAGAAAACCAAAACGGGATCGTGATCGAACAATCCATTCCATACAAGTTCCCGATCTCAAACAACCAAGCAAAGTACGAGGCTCTCTTGGCCGAATTAACACTAGCCAAAGAGGTCGGCGCCAAAATCTTAAAGGTATGCAGTGACTCCCAGGTAGTCAGCTCCCAAATCAACGGGGACTACCAGACACGAGATCCCCTTGCTTCAGCAATACCTTGCCAAAGTAAACAAGCTAACTGAAGAATTCGATCATGTAACAATCCAACACGTCCCCAGGAAACGAAACGCAAGGGTAGATCTACTCTCAAAACTGTCTAGCACCAAGCTAGGACAAGGAGATAGGTCGCTAATTCAGAAAGTCGTCAGAACTTTCTCTGTTTCAACCACAACCGACACCGGCCTACCAATCTCTGACTAGGAGTCATGGACCTCCCCCATACTACAGTACCTCCTTAACGGAGTACTACCCGAGGATCCCAAAGAAGCAAAACGGATAAAAAGGGAAGCTGCCAACTACACCATTGTGATGGGACAACTGTACAAACGGGGATTCTCGCAGCCCCTACTCAAGTGCGTTGAACCCGGGGACACGGAATACATACTCCGCGAAATCCACGAAGGCTGTTGCAGTCACCACATTGGGGGCAAAACCTTGGCCCAGAAAGTTATCCGAGCTGGATACTTCTGGCCCTCAGTTATCAAGGACTCTATGCGAATGGTGAAAAAATGCAGCAAATTCCAGATACAAGCCGACTTCCACCAAGCCGCCCCACACCAGCTCAACATCATAACGGCAGACCGGGCGTTCGGAACATAGGGCGTCGACCTCGTCAGCCTCTTTCCCACAACACCCGGATAGATCCGATATCTCATCATCGCCATCGACTACTACACCAAATGGATCGAGGCCGAACCACTGGCCTCCATCACGGTAACCCAATGCCAAAAGTTTTTTTGGAGACACATAATAACCCGATTTGGGATCCCCGAGATTGTAATCTCGGGCAACAGAACCCAATTCACAGATAAAAAGTTTAAGGAATTCTTGGAGGGACTGCACATATCCCACCGTTTCAGTTCAGTGGAACACCCACAGACAAACGGACAAGTGGAGTCGGCAAACAAGATAATAGTCAAAGGACTCAAGAAACAACTCGACGGAGCCAAAGGATGATGGGCCGACGAACTCAGACCAGTCCTCTAGTCATACCATACCACAACCCAAACCTCTACAGGGGAAACTTTGTTCTGTTTAACATACGGTGTAGAAGCCATTTTTCCAGTAGAAGTAGGAGATCCCAGCCCCAGAAGAACAATCGAGGATAACAACGAGGAGGCAGAATAGGACCTCACAGACGAAGTGAGGGGCATGGCCCACATGCAAGAGCTAGCCCTAAAGCAAAGAATCAACCTGAGGTACAACCGCGGCGTAGTCCGACAAAAATTCATACCCGACGACCTCGTCCTACGATGAAACAAGATTGGCGTTGCCACCTACGAAGAGGGGAAACTCACCCCTAATTGGGAGGGACCCTACAGAATCAAGGCAACAATCGGGAAAGGAGCCTACAAGCTCGAACGACTCGACAGGACCGAGGTACCGAGAACATGGAATGCTGCCAACCTACGACGATACTACACTTAAAATAGAAGGCTCGGTATTTTTAAATAAAGTTTATTTTACCTCTCCCTCTTTACCTCAGAGAACGATAAACCCCTTCCAAAAACAAGGAAAGAACGTCCACCATCAGGGACTGATCACTCCCGAAGCCCAAAAACGGATATCCATACGACACGGTTAAACGGCCTAACGACGGCCCACCCCTACACTATGAGTCACACAAAATGACTCAAGAATAAATGACTTGGTTGAAATACGAATTCATGATTGAAAAATCGCCCGAACGGCCTAAAACACAAATTCGTAGTTAAAATACCTAGGTCTCAAAGCATAGCCAAAACGGCCAGACGTTACAAAACACGGCCAAACGGCCAAAACACCAACAAAAAACTACAAGTTCTTAGATCCAATACAACTACAAAATACATTAAAAGCCTACTATAGGTCGACAATCTGGCCATCCCAGATAGTCTTAAATTCCCCCATCACGGACACATCCTCATCCGGCGCAAGGACCAAAGTCTGAGCCCTCATCGCCTCCTCAGTAGCAACAATGGCATCCTTAGCATCCGCTAACAACTCCCCCTTCTCCTTCTTCAGACCCTTGGTCTCAATCTTCAGTGCAGTAACATCAGCCTTCAGGGCGTCCACCTCAACAAGAAGCACGGAAGCTTGAGACTCAGCATCGTAAGACGGAGGATCTCGGCCCTGGCTTCCTCGGACGAATTCATCGCCTTCTCCCTCGCCACCTCAAACTGCTCCTTCAGCTTGACCACCTCGGCTTGAGAATGGCGCAACTTCTTGTCCAAAAGGCCAACCTGGGCCATCACGGGCTCAGCCTTCCAAACTATAACCGCAGACCGGAGGAGAGAGCGATACACTGATTTGGCCTGAAAATCCACATCACAATCATCAAAGAACCCCTCAGTACCGGGCATCAGATGCTGGTCAATGAAGTTTGACGCGTCGAAGTGCCGATCCATCACAGAAGGCACAGCACCCTCCTCCTCCAGATTCTCGCTATTGATCTCCTCGGGCCTCCTCCGCTTCTGAGAAGCCTCGGCAGCCGAGACTACGATTACCTCCTCCTCGGGCGAAAGCACCGGACCCAGAGAAACTTGAGGACCGGCCTCGGCCCCAGCCGAGACCACCTCGTGTGAAACAACCCAAGAATCTACGGCAGGACGGGACAAATGGGTGGAAGGGGAAGCCGATAAAGCTTGCTCACGATCCATAGCAGCCTTGAACCTTGCCAAGGAAGTCAAACCACCAGCCATCTCAACTGCAAAAAGGAAAAAGAAACATAAGTACCCAACCCGGTAGAACAGGAAAAAAAATGGGAGGAGGGGGAGCACACACCAATATAGGTATGACAAGCCACCGGGTCCCCCATGATATCCCGGGGATTCAGCAGCCACTCCCCAAAGAGATGCCAAAGGACACTAGCGATGTCCTTATCTTCCGGGGACAAACCCTCGAAAGTAACTTTTGTCAAAACCAACTGCCCGGCTCCGAAGTTCCAATACGTGGGGAACCGGCGCTCATTCTCCAACGTCAACCAAAAGGGATGATTCCCCCGGGCCGGGCGCACCTTGAAGTATTCCCACTTAAAACCATGAAAGGAATCTTCATATAACCCAAATATACGACGATGAGGCTGAGCCCTAAACGACATGTAACCCTTCTTATGCTTCCGTTCCTTGGATGGCAATATGCACAAGAAAAGAAATAAGAAGACATCAACGGAGGTCGGAAGTTCCAAGAAATCGCACACGAGCTCGAAGGAACACACCGCCGCCCAACTATTGGGATGTAACTGAGAGGGAGCCACGGAACATCGGCTCAACAACGCTCGCACAAAAGGGGAAAACGGCAGACGCACGCCGAGTCGGTAAACATTGAATCATAAACCCACATCCAATCCGAAACGTCGGCGAGTCAAGGTTCAAATAACAGACCCTCTCGTTGACCCTGGATAAAGAAAGATCGTATTGGCGTTCGGCATCGCCTCCACCACACACAGCCCCTTGGTTGCGGAGCCGTTGAAGGTACGCTTCCGTCATTCGAGACGGCGTCCCCCAAACATCACTAGTCACCCAATAATAAAGATTGGGAACACCCCCAGCTGGGATCACAGGAGCCGCCGCACGCTCGATTCTCCGCGGAGTAATACATAAAAACAGGAGGAGCACCACCATCAGTCCACTAAAACTACAGAGCAAAAAGCGACAGAAGAAAATAAGAAAGTACCACTGTCTCACGCGAGCCACACCTACTAACAGTGGTGCTCGTGCTCCCCAAAAAACAAACGCTACTACGATAAACGCCTACAAACAGCGGCACTCGCCCCAACTAAGACAAAAACACTACGCCTAACCAAAACACGAAACCAAAAAATGAAAATGCAGCTACGCAACATAAACAGAATACAAACAAGGATAATTCGGAAGAATCACCAGCCTGTTGAAGAAAAGGGCGAACCAAAGAAAAATAGAAGTAGGAAGCAGGAAAGCAGGTAGCGAAGCACCAGAAAGGAAAAATGTCAGAAAAGGTGTGAAAGGTAGAAGAAAGAAGAGGAGAAAACAAAGCGCTTCAGAAACTAAAGAAGGAGAGGGAAAGGAATAGCCAAATCAAAACGGTTATGAAAGGCAAAAAGCCAAAAACGTCCCTCAACTCCAACCAAAAGCATAGGGGTAAAAAGGGAAACGACAACTCAAAAGTCCCCTCGCATTAAATGCGCACTCTGGAAACGTAATCAATGAAACCCCTCGAGAAACACAACCGGCACAAGAAAACGAAAAATCCTGAGCCGACATTCAACCCTTAAAATACAGGGAACACCTCCACGCGACCCCGCCCCATCGCCAACCCAACAAACGATTCGTCGGGACCGAACTACCAACCTAACGACGCTGCACTCGGCAAGACGCACATCCTCCAGCGACAGAGATCGACCGTGCTCGCCCTCCCGCTGCGGGTGCAACTGTTACGGATCCGGCCCATGGCCCCCACACCTGGAATGGCCTCCGAACCCGACTACCCGGGTCGGATCCCATCTCCCTTCTAGAAGGTCTGGAATCGGCCCGCTAGAGCTTCTAACCAACAATCAAATTCAAATACCTCCCTTATCTTAACCAAACAGGATAAGATAAGATGACTACCATCACCTATATAAAAGGGACCCCCAACCCCCTCAGGTATGACATCCACTCTACACATTCTATACCTCTCTGATCCATTCTGACTTGAGTGTCGGAGTGTCTTTGCAGGTATCACCCCCCATTGTTCCAGCCGAACAATCCGGCAGCCGCCTCAACCCGAAGGTTCCCGATCCATCTCACAACCCATT
>NC_029793.2:24728546-24733250 GCF_000816755.2 Arachis ipaensis
ACAAAATTAATGAAAAATACTCTTGCACATTGCACATTAATATTTCAAAGATATTTTTTTTGACTAATTAATATTTCTAATATGTTTGACTATACTTGTAAAATAGAAAAAATTCTTCATGTTCGTAGGATCTTAATTTGAAAATAAATCCTAAAATTTAATAATAATATTATTTTTAAACAAAATTAATGAAAAATACTATAATTTCTTGCACATTAATATTTCAAAGATATTTTTTTTGACTAATTAATATTTCTAATATGTTTGACTATACTTGTAAAATAGAAAAAATTCTTCATGTTCGTAGGATCTTAATTTGAAAATAAATCCTAAAATTTTTCTAATAATAATAATACGATACTTGGTATCATAGTAATTTGTTGTATTATAGTGTTCTTAGTCCAAACAAAAAATCATACACCCAAATGTAACAAAAAAATAATTAGTTTTTATGAAAAAATAATTACACAAATTCTTTTATGGATATAATCATGCTTGTCATGCTATTCAATAGTATATATAAACACATTTGTAGATTAAATGATTTTATTTATCTTAAAAAACAAATTCACAATTTAACCTAATTAGCAAAAATTGTACAATATATAAAATTTAGAATAAATCCTTCAATATAACCTGGTTATATTTCTCTAAAAGACAGCATGATTATTCCTAATAAAAGAGAAATGTACACCTAATTTCTAATTTTGTGAATTTTCTCCATCAAATATAAAGGAGATATATTGTTCACCCAATCAAAATGCCATGGTTCAGCCTTTGGGACCAATAATCCAATATGCAAAAAATGACAAAATGTGTGTTTTTCTCCTTTCTAAAAGCATCA
Organism: Arachis ipaensis; assembly: GCF_000816755.2. Taxonomy (NCBI): domain Eukaryota; kingdom Viridiplantae; phylum Streptophyta; class Magnoliopsida; order Fabales; family Fabaceae; genus Arachis; species Arachis ipaensis. The sequence continues at coordinate 24,729,391 of NC_029793.2, forward strand.
TTAACACGCAAAATAAAAATAAAATAAAAAATTAGTCCAATAAAAAAAAACAGAAATTATTTTTAATATGGAGGTGAAGATAATATTTTGGTTAAAGATAAATATTTAAAATGTATTACAATATTATAAATGTATAAAAAAATATTCAATACACATCTTATATATTGTTAGAATAATAATATGTGTCTAATACATACCCTATATATTACCAAAATAATAACATGTGTCCAACTAAATAATCTAATTTTTAACAAAAACACCGATATATCTTTCGTATAAAAAAAAATTAACCGAAACATGATTCATGAATGGGAAAAGGACACATTATTGATTATCCCACCAGCTAGCAATAGCAATGACTTGTTGACTTCATCGCTTGACTTGACCCGAAACCATTAAAAACGTTATGGTTTTACTATCCAAAAGACTTTATAAGCTTATAAAAAGAGGTAAGGAAGTTTCATTGTAAGTAACAAGAACAAACATAGAATATGAAAGTATATAAAAATATCAAAAATATTATTTAAACACTTCTAGTGTTATTTACTATAAAAAAATAAAAAAAATATATAAACTATTTACATAAATATAGGAACATCATTGTGTATATATTTCTCAATTTGGAGAGTCTTTGCCGTGTTAGACTTCATAAAGAATGAGTCAAGTCATTGTGTAATTTACACCTTTTTTGTTATTAATAAAAAAGGTTTTCTTTATAAAATTAATAAAATTATACTATATAAATGAAGCTGTAACACCCTACCATACAGAGTCTTATGCTTAAGTCATAATTCAGAGATGGCAAGGTATTACGACCTCTAAAACAAAAACATAGTACGTATAGTAGTATGAATAATTGATTATAACTAGGAGCCTTTGTAGAAAAAGGGGTAAACAAAAACCGTAACTCGAAAGCGCAACACTCCGATCGATAACGTAACGAACAGGAATAAGCTAACGCGAGATCATATATATACAAAAGAGTGTCAAAAACAGGAATATCAAGACTCAAAATCCGGCTGCGAAGATAACCGGTCCGAGCATAGCAATATATACATATAATAAAATAAGGAAAACCCCAAGGAAAACCCAAAGGGACACAAATACAGAAACCTATTCTCCCAAAACCTCCTATAAGAGGAGTCATCAAAGTTTATATTATTTAATGGAGATAAAAGTATCTAAACAAGATATATAAACCAAAACAGAGCCCCGAGAACAAAGATCTTCGCTAATCCGGAAGTCTCCAGCATGCCTTAACGAGAAGCCTCGCGTCCTGCATCTGAAAACCACAAAATCCGCATGGGTGAGAACCAGAGGTCCCCAGCACGGTAACAGCTTCCACATATATAATACATAATAATAGAGGAAAGCCGAAGGCAATCCTAGAACTTCCCCCAGATAATATCAAAGCTTATAAACAAGCTAAACCGTAAGTGGCAACTGACTAAAGATCCTTCAGTCTAACTAATACTTCCCTTTCNCAAAACTACCTCCAACCATTTTAACACTTCTCAATCAAATGGCTAAAGGACAAACACAATATCATGTCATACATCCTTCCTCATCCCAATTTCCAATAATTCCATTTCCAATCAACCATCATTATACATAATCTTCATCATACTCACCATCAACATAGTACCACCCATCAATTCAACCTCAATCATTCATCAAGCATATATCACAACATGCATTTTCTTATATATCACACAATCAAGGCATCAATATTCATAATCACATATATGATCACATCATATATCTCAATCATTCAACAACATCATCAATTCAATGCCTATCTTAGGGCCTCTAGCCTAAGTATTTCCTACCATATTACATATTAGATACGGGAAACCGAAACCATACCTTAGCCAATTTCCCAAGCTCAACCGGAGCACTTCCAAACCACCTTTCCTCAAGCTCTCAAGGTCTCAACACCTCCAAGAACAGATTTTGTCACACAAAACCCTCTCCCAAGCTTTCCAAAATCACCAATCAAGCTCCAATATTCACATATACACAACCTAAGCCACAATCATCATACCAAAACACAACATCTCAATACCCAAACCTCATAGAACAACAAATTACACTAGGATTGAGAATCTTACCACACTCAAGGTCTAAGGAGACAAGATTAACCTTCTCCTTCAAGAGAGTTGGGCCTTATAACATCAAAGAACCCAAAATCTCAACATTTTTGCTCATGAAACACGAAATCAAGGCTGGAATTTCGAAGAGCAAAACGTGGCTTACCTCAAGATTGATTGTATGGATTTTGTAGAGCTCTTCGCGGTGAACGCGTGGCCGCAAACGGAACGGCAATCGGAACTCTAGATCAAAAGTTATGGTAGTTTGAAGATCAAGTGAGAGAAAGAAGTTGAGAGAGTGTTCTTCCCTTCCTCTCCACCATTTCAGCGTGTTTGAGTGTGTTGTGAGGAGAGAGGGTGCTGAAAACTAGGGTTTTGGTTTAGTTTAGTTGGGCCAAGGGTCCACTTTGGGTCCGGTTGGACCGGTTTGACCCGTTCGGTCCAATCTTAGTCCGTTTTCTATAAAATTGTTATCGAAATTCTCGTCTCAGTCTCCTCTATCATATTAAGCCATAAAAATAACATTTTTAGCTTTCTAGAATAAATTCTCATTTTATGGGTTAATTAACCGTTAATTAACCGGGTCTTACAGAAGCCAAATTAAGTTTCACTTTAACTTTATTGACGAATGTTTTTTTTTATTTGTGCCTTTTTTTATTTGTCGCGGTTTAAATCACTTAAAAAAAAAAGGCCAAAAAAAAAAAAACAAAAATTTACTAAAATTCCAATAAATGTGATCGAAAATTTGTTGAAGATCAACTTGCTGGTGGTGGAAAATAAAAAAGAGGGACCCATCAGCAAAAAAATTCCACATTCTTTTAAATTTGTGAATTGTGATAAAATAAAAAACTTTGAATTGATAAACTCTACGGAGTGCTGGTGGAAAATTCAGTCCAAAGAGGGACCCATCAGCAAAAAAATTCCTCACGCTTTTAGCACCTTATAATGTTTATAAATAACCATTAAACAAACACATAAAAAATTCAAAAAACACCATTCTCTTCTTCTTTTCCTTCTTCAATAGCTTCATAAAATCCTATCTTCTTCTTTCTCTTGTTGTTCTTCTTCTCTTCAATCATCAAAGCCAAGCTTGATCTCCACCCTTTAGAACTCTCCAAAGAGACCTTGGTCTCAATGCACTTTTAGTCAACGGTCAAGGCTTCCACCCATGCACCATCGATGGTGTGTGCTGCGACACCGCCACAGCCACCTACGTCCTCCGCATCACGCGCCGTGTTTTCACCTCCAAGAATCTCAATGGAACCCTCTCTTCCACCATTGGACATCTCACTGAGCTTAAAGAACTCTCTTTATCTGATAACCACCTCGTTGACCGCATCCCAAACTCCATAGTCAACCTCAAGAAGCTCGAAATCCTCGACCTCCGTGGCAACGGCTTCTCCTGCGAAGTCCCGCCTCACCTTTCTTCGCTTGCAAGGCTCCGAGTCTTCGATGTCTCCTCCAACAAACTCTCCGGCAACCTCAACTTCCTCAAGTATTTTCCAAACTTGGAAAAGCTAAACGTCGCCGACAACCTCTTTGTTGGTCGTATCCCGGTTTCTATTCGCTGGTTTCGGAACCTCAGACACTTCAACTTCTCCGGCAATAGTTTCCTCGAAGGCTTGACGCAATAATTTGAGAGGTAATGTGTATCGAGTATCACTAAAATTATTTTTTTTGGATTTATCTAACAACTCATTGTCTGTATCACTTCTCATTTCTTATGTCACAAAATAAAAAAAAATAATTTAAAATATTTAAATCTTTATC
>NC_029793.2:24733358-24740294 GCF_000816755.2 Arachis ipaensis
TAGGTATTTTATTGAATCTCATTTTATTTAGTCAATTTAATAATAGATTATCTAAAAAAGTGCCTCTCTCATTAAAAAATTGTAAAAAATTTGGTGTTTTTAATCTAGGTGAAAATAAGTTTTCAGGAGCTATATCAAATTTAGTAATAAATAGTAGGTATATGCCTTTAAAATTAGAACTTATGGTTGTCAAAACAATACATATTACATTAAAATAATATTCTAAACACTTTACAAGTTCTAACCATTCTAAATTGTCCCACCCAATTTGATATAACTCCTGAAAACTTATTTTCACCTAAATTAAGAATACGAAATTTTTCACAATTTTTAAATGAGAGAGGCATTTTTTAGATAATCTATTATTAAATAGACTAAATAAAATGAGGTTGGACAAAATACTTATTGAGTGAAAAATTTGGCCTTTAAAATTATTGTCGTTCAAGTTAATATATTGTAATGATTTCCAATGAATCTAACAATTCGAAACCTCCTCTGATAAAAGATTAATAGAGAAATCCAAATATTTCAAATTATTTTTTTCTTTGTCTTGTGACATAAAAAATGAGAAATTGACCCAGACAAAGAGTTGTTAAATAAATCTAAAAGAGTGATATTTGGTAATATTCGTGGCACATTACCTATTAAATTATTGCCATCCAGCGATAATACTTTGGAATTAAGCAACACATTCGAAATGTTGTCATTGATTGAATTGTTATGTAAAAAAAGATGCTGAACTTGATCAGAAACAAACTTCAAGAACTTTTTAATTAGTTCCAATGAAATTCTTGAGTTCATAATAGTTAAAAGTGGCAGAGAATTTTGTGTATATATCCATGAAAGAAGTTTGGAGCTCATAGCATCTAACATCAGAATTTGAAGTTGAAAAGGAGAGATCCATTAAGAATCAAAGTCAAAGATCAATGATTGTTGAGTTCACTTGTTAGGTAATACGATTTGTCAAGAGTATTACCATAAATAAGATAAATTTTTTGACAATGGAGATTTATTGGAGGTGGAGGTTTCGAGCCCTCTTGCTCATCACGGATGTCACGGAGGACCGTGCCAACGTTTAAGTGTGGGGAGGTCGGTAACCGTCTTTCGTAAGTAATAACTCTTCTCTCTAACACCTAGATCTTAATTTCTTGTGTTAGTTAATTATGATAATTTACATTTTGTAGTTAGTTGTTTGCATTTAAGTGTCTAGAATTCATTTTTAAGTGCTTTTTGCATGATATATAGTTGCTTATAAATATCTCTAGAGCTTTGTACATATTTTGTTTATCCTTGTTGAGTGATTGGATGTATATGAATTAGATGAATTATTTTTCATCAAACCACTTCTTATTAGGACTACTTGGTTGAAGTAATGAGTTTCTTTCTAAGAAAATTATTTTAGGGCATTTCACTAATTTGAATTAAAATTTTTATTGAACTTGCTTGAAGAAATCAATTTTGAAACATGGTTTAGAGCCAAAACATATAAATCTAGTAAAATTTTGAGTCTAATTGATTGGTTGCATTTCTTCAACCAATATTTTATTTCGCTGTGTGTTGTTCTATCTAAAATTGTGATCTTTGACTTGCTTGATTCTATATATCCATTGTTTAATGTATGAATGTATTTATGTGATTGAGGCCTTTGTTTCACTAAAGTTCACATACCCAAAATGGCCCTACCCCTTTTATCAACCCTTGTAAACCAATGTTGAGCCTATTTAATTCCCTTTGTTCTTTATTTTAGCACATCACTAACTCTAAGCTAAGTGAAAAATAATAAATACCCTTCATTTGAATCTTTGGTTAACTTAGACTAATGAGAGTGTGCATGATCTAAGTGTGGAAAAATTGGAGTTGAGAACATTTGGGTGGGTGAATTGGGTATTTTATAATTCTTGTTGAAAGTTTTGAAAAATTGGATACATATTCATGTATTCAATACTTAAATCATATGCATTATTCTCTTATGTATATAATAATAATAAAAAGAAATCAATAAATGAAAAAAAAGAAAAGAAAAAAAAAGAGGACAAAATGTCCCAAAGTAAAGTAGTGATAACAATGCATATGTATTGTGTTTAAAAACGGGATGCATGAGTATATAGAAAAAGATAAATAATGGATAGTTAAGCTTTGCATTATGGTTACATGGTTGTCCTAAGTTAGGTGGGAAGTTTAGGTTAATCAAAAATTTAAATTCTAGTCCACTTGACCAAATACAATCCTACCTTGCCTCTAACCCCATTATAACCCTTGAAAAGTCCTCTTGATATGTGTATCCATGCATTGAATATATGTTAACTGGTAGAAGAAGAACAAGCCTTAGAAAACAAGATTAGAAGAGAATTGAGAGAATCGACCCTCAAACACTAAAGAGATTAGAGTGCAAACACTTCTAGTGAGGGTTTAATGCTCAATCCTATGTTCTCCGCTTTCATGAGCTCTCATCTTGCAAGTTTATTTATGCTTTAATTTGAGATTTAAATTAGTGAAATTTGTTGATCATCATACTATTTTAGCCCTATGTGTTTATATATGTTCTTGGAGATTGATTTATTTTTAATTTAATCAAGTGAGTAGAAGCATTTTGCATTAGTTGCATTCATATAGATAGGTTACATTTCATAAGTCTTACCATTCCCTTTATTCTTTTGGTCTTCTAATTTTTAGTACGAGGATATGCTAATATTTAAGTGTGGGAAGATTGATAAACCACAATTTTATGGTTTATTTTGGATTGAATTGAGTGGATTTTATCAACTCTTTTCACACTTATTCATATAAATTGCATAATTTTATGATTTCTTCCTAATTATGCTTTATAGTTGAAGACATGCTTCTAAGGCCTTAAAGATGATAATTTTTAATTCTCTTATATTACCATTCGATGCCGTGATGCGTTTGCTAAGTGATTTCAGGGTCTATAGGGTAAGAATGACTTAGAGGATAAGTATGCAAAAGTGGAAGGAATACGAAGAATTGAAGTTTTGAGAATCTGGTGCTTGTGTGTACGCTTGGCTCACGCGTATGAGTGACTTGTGCAAAGTTCGACTGGCGCGTACGCGTGACATGTAACGCGTGGTTTCCTTAAAATTGCACGTGCCAGCGATTTTTCTAGACCTCAAATCAAGCTAATTCTGAATGGAAAAAGACCAAAAGTTGAAGGGAGAATGGAGGCAACCAAGCATACACACATTTACTTACTTTTTAGCTAATTTTTGTTCATAGATTTCTAGAGAGAGAAACTCTTCTTTCTCTATAGGGTTTAGTGCACTTTAATTACATTTTGTCTCATTACTCATTTGGATCTTATTAGACTTTCATTTTGTTGCTTGAATTGTAGTTTCTATAGCTTAATTTCATTTGGAACCTTGTTGACTATTCTCTTTTATTTTATTGGTTTATGGATCTTGTTAGTTTTGAATTTCTATTAATGCATTGAAGTTTCTATGATTTATATGTGTTAATTGAGTTGTGATTATTGCCAATTAGTAGTAGGTAGATTTAATTGCGTTTAAATTTCTCAATTAGATGATGCTCTTTTTGCTTGTTCTCCAAGTGATTATAGAATGTTTATTTTAAATATGGAATAGATTTCTATTCTTGGTTTCGGGATTGAGTAATTAGAGACTCTTGAATTGTCAAAATCAAATGTTGATTGATAATTGAGGATTGCTAGTTGACTTAAATGCCACTAAATTTAATCTTTAATTAGGATTTGATTAGGACTTGTGGACTATAGTCAATTGTGCTTACTTGACTTTCCTTCAAGTGTTAGAGGATAACTAAGTGAGAACAATAGATAATTATCATCACAATTGAGGATAACAATGAGGATAAAAATTCTAATTCTCACCCCTAACCAAGACTTTTTATATTGATTGATTATTATTCCCTTTTGTTAGCTTTGATCACTTAGCTTTTCTAGCTTAAGTTCACATTCATTATGCCTTTGTTAATGTTATCATTTCATTGCATCTTGTTAGTTAGTTAATTTCTTAATTGGTAATTCTAATTGTCCCCTTTTAATTGTTACTTGTTCATGTCTTTATTTTCTTGTCACTTTACTTTTTCCGCAAGCAATTCAAAAACCCCGAAACTTTTCTAACTAATGATGTGCATTCAATTGCGAGTCCTAGGGAAGACGACCCGGAATTCTACTCCCGGTAATTGATTTGATTATTGTGACACTACAAAAAAAGAGAGGTTAAAATGGCATTGATATTCAAGCAATTTTAAAGAACCGCCATAATATCCATACATTATGGCAACTTTTCTTGCTGCCGTAATTGGTTTTGTTTATTTTGACGGTTCTGGTGATTATGGCGGTTTTGAACCGCCGTTTTCACACGTATATAAAATAATAAAACACAATCCTAGCTCATTCAATGAAATGAATATATGACACTCTCATTTCCCTTCTATCTCTCCTTCATCTCCGACAACGCCGTCCTTCCCTCTAGGGCTTCTCCTTTCTCTGCCGATTATGATCTCTCTAGGTACCTCTCCCTCTCAAGTTAAACTGAAACAGTTACTCTGTTAGAGAAGCCAAAACCGAAACTGAAATGCTGTTTTATTTTCTTTTTTCTGTTAGGGCTGTGGATACGAAGATTCCGGCGAGAGGCAAGGATCTGGTGGCTACTGACCTCAGCATTTCAATTCCAGAAGGCACCTATTCCCGCATTGGTGATTAAATTACCGATTTCTTCATTTTTGTTGGGTTAGGGTTTCAAAATTATTTTTGGTGCTGATTTTTGGGGGGTTTTTGTTTCTCTGTAGCTCCGCGATCGGGTCTTCCGTTGAAGCATTGGATTAACGTTGGTGCGGGGGTGATTGACGCCGGTTAGGGTGATACTGTTCAACCAGTCGACGATCTCAGGTCTTCTTTCGTGACTTTACCCCCTCCTCTCTCTCTCTCTCTCTCTCTCTCTCTCTCTCTCTCTCTCTCTCTCTCTCAGATCTTCTATTGCTTACTTCTATTAAGGTGTTTCTCCAATCTCCGATCTCAGAAAAAAATCTGTCATAGCTTAGTTTCACAAAGCTTACATCCTTATTTGCGATTACTTGTTAAGGTTCAAATTTTTCATGTTTAACTTTTTATGCATTGTTATCTTCTTAAAATTATTCTAGATTGTTTATATTTGCGCTCTGTTTATCTGTTGAGAAGAAAATTCTGAATTCTTTGGGATACACTGCTCTATTTATTACTCTAGTGATACTACTTAAAATATTGTAGAAACATTTTATCACACTAATCTTTTTTAACAAACAAATTAATCAGATACTCATACAGGTGTTGAATTAGTTATGTTATTATATGCACTTTTTATGTAATTTATCTTCACTTTTTATATAATTTATCTTCACTTTAACTTTTCAAAAAAAAATTGAAAAAAAATGAAAAAGAAAAATCTATCTCTCTTTTTTTAGTGTTAAGAATAATCAATCTGCTTACAGATGCATGATTTATTTATTTTTTAAAATCAGATTTGATAAATATTCTGCTTACCTCAAGTGCTTATAAATATCTTTTTGATAGAACAGAGCATGACCAATTCTAATCCAATGCCAACTCGTGTGTTATACTACTTTGAGGATCCTACCTTATAAGCTACTTCAAGTCATCTTAAAATTACTTTTTGAAATATTTCTCTGGAGTTATTAATCATGGTATTCAAGGCATCCAGTTTTTAGTTCTTGTTGTATCAGTTTCTCAGAGAAACTAAGGTTGCTAATTCTGTTACTTGAGAATAAGGCTTATGTGTCTTGAAGCACTACTTGCATAAACTCTGGCTTGTTTTGAAAATGGCACTTTGTGGTTTTGTATGAAAATATAGTTTTTGGACATACTTTGACGGGACATAACTTGGACTACGGATCTCTGTTTTGTGCCAAATCTGTTTAGAAATGAAATTGGATCCGGGATGTCCATGCCGCTTGAAGAACGGGTGAAAAATGATTTAAAATGAGAAAGTTATGTCCGTCGGAAGATTGGGGGTTGAATCTGTAAATTCTGCAGCTTTTAACTTAGAAAACTTTTAGCAGAATGACCCTCCACGCGTAGGCGCACTTGGCGCGTACGCGTCGTTCTTCAAGAAGGCACTATCCACGCGTGCACGTGGTGTGCACGGGCGTGTCGATGCGCTGCACCAAATGCCCAGCTATTTTCCCGAGAGTTGTGCCAGTTTTGTGCCTGGGGCGCAAGAGCACCCACGCGTACGCGTGGCTGACGCTTGCGCGTCGTTTGGCTATTTTTCAACCCGCGCGTCTGCGCGTATGACGCTTGCGCGTTGATGAGTTTTGTGGCCATCCACGCGTGCGCGTGGAGTGCGCGTACGCGTGGCCCTGTTTTCATGCCAAAGTTGATTTTTGAGTTTTAAAAGCCAAATCTCATACTTCTAAGCCTCCGATCTCACCTCTTATGTATTAAATCATTCTGATATGCCTAGCAATGAGCTAGGGGATGTGGTAACTTGCGAGTGAAGCAAGGGGAAAAGTTATGATCAATGATGATCAAAGATGATTATATGAGATATGGAGGATGACGGTGGAAGTACCGTGTATGCCATGAGCCGGAGGGCTATATTTATTGATAAATGGCCCGTTCTTGATTAGACCATGATTCGGATGGCTGAGCTGTAAATTCTGCAGCTTTTAACTTAGAAAATTTTTAGCAGAATGACCCTCCACGCGTAGGCGCACTTGGCGCGTACGCGTCGTTCTTCAAGAAGGCACTATCCACGCGTGCACGTGGCGTGCACGGGCGTGTCGATGCGCTGCACCAAATGCCCTGCTATTTTCCCGAGAGTTGTGCCAGAGTTGTGCCAGTTTTGTGCCTGGGGCGCAAGAGCACCCACGCGTACGCGTGGCTGACGCTTGCGCGTCGTTTGGCTATTTTTCAACCCGCGCGTCCGCGCGTATGACGCTTGCGCA
>NC_029793.2:24740335-24752942 GCF_000816755.2 Arachis ipaensis
AAGTTTATATTATGTATTGAACTCTTTGAATTTGCCTATAGAGGCTCTCATGTTTCCTTCGGGAGAGATTAGGATATACTGTTGTCAACTAATTTCATAATGTACTCTAGCCGACCTAAACTTTGCGGGTCGCGACTAGTAGCTATTTACTTATGTTATATATATCTATCTGTTATCTATCTCTTAATCTCCTCTACACCTTGTCCGTATATCGTTTTCGGCATATATTGATTTTTGTGTTCAAAATTCTAGATGCTTTAAATTTCTAATATTAATTTTTGTGTTCATATACTGTTGTTGTTAAGAAAATTGCTCGAATTCGGCTCGGCGTTCACATTCTCGTTAACTCGGCCGATGTTTTGGATAGCAAGTACTCGACCATAGCCAACATTGCAATGGAGGATTTTGATCACATTTTCAGGTATTCTAACTGGTTATTGTTTCTGACTTTCTATTCCAAAAGTGAAATTAAACAGTTAGGATCAATTGATAAGCCTTTTATAAATTGTTGGCAATTGATTGACAGAATTTTAGTTTAATTAGTCAAGTAGCTGCATAGTATTAGTATGAGTTGGGATTCGAAAAGTAGAAATAATTTTTCAATATAGGTGTTCTTGCAATAATCAGATTATTGCTAAATTTAATTTGTCTAATTCCGAATTTGTCCAATTTCTTCTTGTTAAGAGCTCCCAATCCCAATTTGTTTTGTTCTCTGTGTTTTTCTTCATGATCATCTATGTCAATATCATCTATACAAGAATAATTAAGAACATCTCAGATTGTATATAGAAATTCTATGAATACAGACTCATGTCTTAGATAATGTAAGTATTTATACCTATATTTAGATCAAGATCATCTTCATCAGCAGTCAGGTTATCATTATTATCTGTCTCAGAAGGGTGCTGCTACTGTGTTATGCAACATACCCCATCAGAAGGACGTGTTTGAATAAGAATTTTATACCAGAAAATATGGAAATAGGAAAGAGAGATTCAGTTGAGAAAATCTGTTTGTATCTGTATTTTCTGATTTTGAGATTTTAGATAAAAAGAAAATTAAACAAGTTTGGCTTTAAAATAAAGATATTTTGCACTGTTAAATTATTTGATTCTTTATATAACTTTATTTCTCCTAATGTATATGTATTGTGTAAATTATATATATGTTTTTTGTCATGAGACAATTAACAAGGAGGACCTCTTATTTGTTCTGAAAATACACTAAATTATGCTGTAAAAGAATATAAGAAATTTGTGTTTAGTAGTGTGCTATACTATGTTGTTAATTGATCTTATTTTAACTGTTAATGCACTCCAGCTCAAGATGAAAAATGGAGATGAGATCTTAGCTGTTAAACATGTGGATGGAGGTGGTGTTGCAGCACTTAGCTTTTAGGATGCCATTGATATGACTCCGTAGTGGACATATTATTAGGGTAATATATTTTATTGTTGGACTATAATTAAATTATCATGAACTAACTTGGTTACTTTTTATATCTTATGAAATATGATGATAGGAAATGCAGACACTTTAAAACTTTGCAAGTCAATTGTTGAATGCTTAATTACTCAATGCGCTTATATTGTTCTGGCATTCATGAGTTAGGATTCTGAAATTGTGTATGCTTATTATTATTTGCTATTTTATTCTTCATACCTTAAAATTTCTCTTCGTTTTCCATTCCTTTCTTCACTTAGCTGACAGTATTTTATTTTATTTTTTACAAAAGTACCAATATTTTCACTTTTGGATAATTTAAAATCTGTGTATGTTTAATTAATTACTGTAATAATTTTCACCCACACTACTAATCTATTTTCATGTGAAACAGGTTTTAAATTTTTTTCAATTCTTGCTGCTAGCTACTTTACTTTAAAAGCTTCAAGTTTTAATATTTGCTCGGAAAGAAAAAAAAAGAAAAATTATCATTTGAAAGAGGTGATTATAATTTTTTCATATTTTCTTTTAGAATACTATTTAAGTAAGTTTTAATATCGTTTTTAACCATGATATATATGCTTTATTCAATCTCCTTTTGTCTTTGCTTTCATGTTTGCTACTTTTTATTGAGTCATTCAAGGGGGTGATTTGGTGCAAAGTTTTTATTTTTCTTGCTTTTTGGTATGTGCTTATCAGTTTTGTTTTGCATGGGTGCTTTGCATGGGTGCTTCAGATTTCATTTCTAGGCACTACAAGATTTTTGTTTATTTGTGGCGATTTTTTTCTATTTGTGGAGGTTTCAAACCCCCACAAAAAAGATTGTGGCAGTTTCAAAAACCTCCAAAATTTGAGGTGCCACGAGCTCCTTTGTGGCGGTTTTTCACAATCCCCACAATGTCATTTAGTGGCAGTTTTCTATCCCTTTTGTGGGGGTTCTATGCTAGCATTTTGTGACAGTTCTTGGTTAATGTTTGTGGCGGTTCAAAACCCCCCACAAAAGAAATTTTCCATTTTAAAAAAAATAGCTATTCTGTGGGGGTTTCAAACCTGTCAATATTATTCTTAAAATATTAATCTGGATGTTAAAAATACTTAAGCAAGACATTAAAAATGTAAAAAAAATTAAAATATTACATATTTAAACAAAATCAATATAGTAAATTACCATCATTTTCTAATCACATTAATTACAACAACAAAATATTAAAAATAACATGTATTAAACATAGAATAATTAGAGAACACTATGTACATACAAAATCAATATAGTACATTACCATCATTTTCCAATCACATTAATTACAACAACAAAATATTAAAAATAACATGTATTAAACATATAATAATTAGAGAACATTATGTACATAAATATATATCTCAAGTGAACTAGTATCTAAACCAGCACTAACCATTTCTTCTATTCTTTTTTAATCTGCAGATTACATATTTTCTACTTCAGTTACTGAAAAGCAATAAAGAAACAAATACAAAAGGCTAAGAATCATTAACATTGAAATTGAAAAGGTACAAGTACAAACCTCAGAGATGCATATTGTTCGAACTCATTTTTAAGGGCTTCAGATCACAAATCAGTTGCATTTACATGTGAGTAGTGCTGAAATAGATGCAGGAAGATTATACATTAGCATTTGACTTATCATTAAAAGGCAAATAGATGAAATTATTTATATGCTAAAAAATGCATAATAATAAACCCAATATAATAAAAAGTGAAATGATAGTCGGTATGAAAATACACCTTGACCTTATCATGTTCGCTGATACCAAATACATATTTGTTTTCAATTTTTATTATATTGGATTTATTTTTAAGTGCCTAGTCTGATTCATGCATCTTCATAATCAATGAATTCACACAACATACCAATTCTCTATTAATATTCATGATATTTGCTCTTTTATCTTCTTTATCTAAACTATTACAAACCACAACTAAGAATCTATTATCTAGCATTATTGCAACTATTTCTTTTTCTCTTCCATAGCCTTAATAAGAGGGATGTATAGACTGCTCCAGCAAAATCTACAATGTGAATAGTCACAGAATTTGAATAATAATAATGCCATATTACCTGGTATGAGTAATGGGTGTGCAGGTCCACAGATCACATGAAACAAATTTGTGATGGGCGTGTCTGAAGTCAAATATAGAAATATGATAAACTGGACATTTAAAACTAGTACAATAAGAGTATGTTCGGGAGAAGGGAGTGCAAGGAAGAGTTTGAAGAGTAATTATGAGTTCATTTTACTCTTCAAATATATCCCTTCTTTCTCTTTTCCTGCAAAACCTCAACTCACAAACACGCCAAAGGATCACTAAAGAAGGATGCAAATAAGTTCTGCTATCTATCAAAAGGGTTTCTATCTTCAGTTGTATCTAACTATCTATATTGGGGAAAACATTGATGGTTCAACCCACCGTCAGAGCTAAGAATGAATAAGTGACAGTCAAGGATAATGGAGCTTACATGTATCCAGCCTAAAGGAAAGAGTGATAAGCTGTCCTGAACTTCAAATATTTCTTCTTCATTATTCAATTTTAAACATTGAACAAGAAATTAAATTAGACATACATTGCTCAACTGAAAATAATTAAAATTACAACAAACAGTTAAAAAAAAATCATTAATGAATCATGAGAGAATTACAATCTTGAGTCTCCTAATTCTAAGGAATACTGTATTTAGCTCTATTCATATATGTTTTGCATTATTCCATTTGAGAATCATTTTATCCCCCAACGATAATTCCAAGAGAATTGGCTTAAGAACCAGTTTCCTTTAAAAGTAATTGAAAAAATCCTATCATATGATTTACAATTCCAACAGAGGTTTAGTAGCACTTTCACAACAAATGTAGATAAATAATCTCAGATAACAATAAGAACAAATTATGCACCACTCATAAACTCCATGCATCACAACCTCAGATCAGTAGAAGTCTCACTTTATCTGATAGGATAAAATTGGAAATAGAAAAAATGAAGAAACAGTCTATATAATCATTTAAAAACAACAAACTGAACCACAAGAGTAAACATAACCATTATCTTACCGAGTCTGAAGTTGACTCCTGCTTTGGGATAATAAGTGTAGTGATATGAAAAACCCTGTTTTTCTATAGACATGAGATTGCAAGCACAAAAATGTATTAAAATTAGCAACCAAAATATTTCTAGAACCCAGAAGTAAATAAAATTATGACTTCTTTTACCAGGGAGCCTGCAAGAACACCACATATCTCTAAGTTTTTCTGTGTGTTTTCGGAAGCCAGTCTCAAAAAATCTTCCATCATTTTCACAGGCTGCAACACAGAGTAAAGTGAACTTATAATAATGTATTACCCGGTTTAAGAACCAAACAAACCACACATAAGAACAAGTCACAATGAATGATCAAGAGAGTCCATGATGTGCTTTGAACAATTCCATTTAAAACGTAAAATAAATCAGGCTTACAATATGTAGGTGTCGGTATATACTGGGACCAGGTCCAGAATCTTGAGAAGATTTAGCTGGTCCAGGCCTTGGATCTGCAACTTTTGAAGGAGGAATGGGAGAAGACTCAGGATACACCTTAGCACTCTCTGATTCCATCCTACAAACCCTTGGCATCACCATTAGCTGCTTTGATGACTGGAACCTTTACCAATCAATCAATATATAAGTTAAATAGAGGCTGACCTCTAGCCTTTATAGACTTTGCAGATGCGGGAGCCATTTTTGATTGACCAAGACCAAACTGGATTATGCAACTGAAAAAAATAAAAGCAAAGAAATTAATTTTGACCAAAATCAATATAAGAAATATAAAGGCTTGCTTAAAGTACTCACTCATTTTGTAATCAGCGTAGAGGAAGCGGATGCTGAAACTAAAAGCAGAGAGAGTTGCTAATTGCAAAACCTAAAAGTTACACAAATATCAGCATAAATGACTCAAATGCATAATGATAATGCTGAAACCAATTTCTATAAACTAATGCTGAAAAAGGAAATGACTATCCATTGGATAAATCACTGCATATACTAATCAGTAGCTATCAAATCTTTGATCAAAAGGGGGAAAAGTCCCTGAAAAAAAAATTAAGAACGTTCCTTTTAAAATGAAACATCAGCATCATCTGTAATAAGTAATGAGAAATGAGGATCTAATTAAGGTGATAGAAGAAATGACAAAAAGTTAAGCTTATGATTTGTATGGATCACAAGCTCTCCCATTTCTAAAAGATACTTCAAACAGTAACATCAAAATAAATTGTTAATTGAAGAATTGGCTAAGCATTCTTGAGCAGCTAAGAATAATTGCAAGAGAAGTAATAAAGAACAAAATTGGTAACCAAAACAACAATAAAGACAATGCAATACTCGTATATCATATGAACCTTTACTATTCTCAAGATCTTAGTCTAAGATGAACTTGGAAAACTACATTGCAATCAATTTATAATATCTTGCAATCATAATATCTCAAACAAAATTAAAGAGCAAGAAAATAAAATATTATCACATAAATCACAAAGCAATTGAATAATATAGAAATGCAGAATATCCCAGTGAAACATGAAATTGTGGCAAGAATGAACAAGTAAAAGCATGCAAGCATATTCAGACGAGCCATTTCCACTTCCAATTCCATTTCAATTTGCAGGACGCTGCACAATGGTAAAATTCCATAATCATGAGTCCAGTTAACATAATAACCAAATGACAATTGCTTCATTGTTGAAACAAGTACGGTATTAGGCACCGATTTAACACATTAAAATGATTACCCTAAGCTGGTAGTGGTTGATCAAGTACGGTAAAATAGCACGAAAGAAAAGTCGCCGCGCTGGTTGATCAATTGGAACTTCAAAGAAGAAGAAAAACATAGACAAATGAAATATGGAGAAAAAGAAGAATACCAGCGGTAGCTCGAAGGAGAAAACAGATATGAAACAGTGGCTCGATTCAGAAGCCTTCGACTGCAGAAACTACGGCGGCAACGATGGTAGAAATCACGGCGGCAGAAACTGTAGCGGCAAGCGTAGCGATAGAGTAAACAGATCTGAAACCACAATGTTGATGAGGAGGTGGCTCAATTAAGAAGCTTCCTGTGACAACTGTGGCGGCAACAGCGGCGAAACTGGCGACTATAACGGCGACGGTAACGGCGGCAGAACCAGCGACTACAATGACAGCTACATCGAAGGTAGATAACTTAGGATTTTGTTCATCGCCATTCTCTTCTCTTCTCTCTGTCTCGATGGTAGATAACTTAGGGTTTTATTCATCTCCTGAATTTTCATGTATTACTCTGATATCTAGTGATCTGCATTTGCTTTTGCTAACTTTGGCACCTCTCTTGATTTATATAACTGAACCCAAAACGTAAATTAAAAATAGGATAATTATTGTTATTACAATAATAATAATTTCCTCCTATTTAAATATATATATATATATATATATATATATATATATACACCATCTAATAACTAACATTATATATTCCCATAATTAATGAATAAGAAGGTTATCTCACAATGAAGAAGCATATAAATTTTCTTCAGAGATAAGAATTAATTAGCATGTATGTGTGTCTATATTGAATGAAGGAAATTTAAATGCTTCATTATTGAACTACTATGTAATCCTCGGTTATTATTAAGGACTTAATTAAAGTTTTTGAAATATTTCTCATATTTTGATTGATTATTTTTAATTTAGTGTGTATGATGAGTGTTTGAAATCTTTCTCATATTTAATTTGTTCTTATATGTGAATTTTTTTAGATGAATTCAAATTCATAATTATCCACTTATTATTAGTATATGTCTTTTTCTTGTATTTTTTGTACTCATAATAATTATATTTTTATTGTAGAAATTGAATCAGGAGAGTGAGATTCCATTACCAAAAGAGTTAGGAAGTAGGTCTTCTGGAGTAAGTAATAAGGAAGCATGACCTTGCTTGATATGTTAAAACGTATATTAAGGATTATATGTTAAGACGTACTATTGAAAAATGTTACTTTGATATTTTATTTTTGGATTATGATATTTCAATTATGACTTGGATTATGACTTTTGGATCATGTACAAATTAAAAATCATCTTATGATGTTTGATTTATGGCTATGCCTTTTGGTTATTATGAGATTTTTAAGTGAGTTTAAAAAATATCACTTTAAATTGGTGGTTTCAATCTTATTTTAAAAAGTATAAAATTGTCATCATAATTAGGTACAAACGGCGGTTAGAAACTCCCATTTTAAACGAAAACGATGCCATTCTACACTGGTAAAAACGGCGGTTAAAAACTACCATTTTAAACGAAAATGATGCCATTATAACCTGGTAAAAACGGTGGTTAAAAACTACCATTTTAAACACAAAAGATGCCCTTATAACCTGGTAAAAATGGTGGTTATAATGGTAAAAATGGCAGTTAGAAACCGCCATTTTAAAAATTCAAAAACTGTCATTTTATGCATAAATAATGGCGGTTACAAACCGCCATTTTAACCCTCAAAAAACCGCCGTATTATCTGTTGGTTCTTATGGTGGTTTTCTAAAAACCGCCGTAATAACCAGAATGGCGCCCAGAATAACAGCGTTTCTTGGAGGCGCCATTTTTGGTAATAATGACGGTTCTAACCGCCGTAATTTTCAAAAATAACTGTTGAGTTAAAAAATTAACTAAATTAATTAGTGATGACAAACATTATTTTTGGGCAAAATAAATAATTAGTGTTGATTAATTATAATTACATATTACTAATTATTTATAAAATGTTGCAGGCCAAAATTTGAATTACAGCAAAAAAAATTTGGAATGAATAGAATACAACAAGGTTGGTGGGCTGGTAAATCAAGTAAAGCCCAAAAGAAATCAAAGCTGAAGAAATCAAAACGGGCCAAGCACATCACTACCCGATCCAAGCCCGATTTCCTTTTAGCAAGCAAATCCCTCTCTTTTGCCTTACCAAAAGCAACGTTCACTTCTGAAGAGTTGGTCAGAAACTCAGAAAAGTAAGAAAGAGAGAAAGAGCTTCTTTCCTAAGCCAGTAACAAAAGAAGCAAGAGAGAGAAGGTTTAAGTTTGAAAGACAGAATGTCAAATCAACAAGTTCAAGCCAAATCAAGCTTAAGAAAAGATCAAAGGTAAACCATTTCCTCTTGCATGCATCAAATCTTCTTCTCTTATTCCCAACTCTCTGCTCTATCCGAAATGGGATACAAAGGAAAGATGATTTCCGTTCTTCTCTGCTGTGTATCCACGGTCTTAAACATGACTTGGGGACCAAGTTGTTTTTCAAGGGCTAAGATCAAGTTGACCATGGAAAGATTTCTATGGTTGCTAATTTATGGCTTTCGGTCAAGATGAGGAAGTCAGAAGCAAAGTTTCTACTCTGGGGATTAAGGAGAAAAAGTGAATCTGTGGGTTGGTGAAACTCAAGGCTCAAGGTGTTGACCTTGGAAGAAGAACCCAGCAACATGCAAGGAGATAAAAAGAGGTTTGCTGTTCATTCAGAAATCAAGGAGAGAAAACCAGTGAATGGAGATTTTGTTCTGAGAAAGCTCTTTGAAGAAGTTCAACTAACTGGACAGTGTAACCTAATCAAAGGTGCATTCCGCCGGTATGAAGAACTGAATCAAAGGCTTGCCAATCTGGTTTTTCGCATAGCACAGAGGCTGTTGGTGAAATCAATCTCCTTCATGTTTTACTGATTGTGATGTTCTTTTCTATGTATATCTTTCTGTAATTTCTTGTGAGAAAAGGCATTGTGAGGAAACTCAAGTAAAAGCCATGAGTGGAAAAAGGCTGAGTGAAACACTTGAGAGAAAAGCCTAGAGTTATTTTCTGATTTCTTTAGGTATGTCTATGTCTTGTATCTTGTACCTGTGAGGTATCCCTTTCTTAGTTGGGTTAGCACTAAGAGTGAATAGTTAGGTATTAGCATAGCCAATGTCAAGTTAGGTTAGAACTTGAGTGTGAAAGGATTGGGTCAATTCTATGGAATTGGTGTATTTAATACTGTTAACTATAGTGAAATTCTTCCATTATTGTGGAGGAGACTGGACGTAGGTTGCAAAGCATAAGGCAACCGAACCAGGATACATGCTGGTGTTAGCTTTTCTCTTCTCTGCTGTGTTCTGTTTTCTGATATTCATGAGACAAAAATAAATTGTCTCATAAATTTCCGCTGCTGAGTTCAAATAGAATCAGAATTGTAATTTTGTTTAAAAAGGGTCATAACAGTAACGTAAAAGGAAGGCATAGATTCAACCCCCTTCTCTAAGCCTACCACAACCTTCAATAACCACCGTTTTAACCCTGTTTTTTTGTAGTGTGATATTTTTCTAAACTTTGATTGGGGATCACGTGTCAGTTTAGACTATATTTGCGACACTTGAGTTGAAAATTCTTTGAAATTTTCTAAGTCGGCATTTATCCCCCGTCATGGATACCATGATAAGGAGGAAGATTAATATCATGTTTCTATAAGAAACAAAATAGGTTGGCATGAAGACTAAGAAGTTAGATACCTTCGGATTCAAAATTTGGTATACAAAAAATGTGAAGAATAAAAATGGGATAAGTATTATCTTGGATAAGCAATGGAAGGACGTAAATAAGAATAAATTTTTGGACAATGGAGATTGAGCTTTGTGACTTTGCCAGTAATGTTATCCCAATAACTCTTTTTCATTGGCAACAATTTTATTTTTTCACTGGACTATGAAAAAAGTATACTCGAGAAAGATCAATGACTCCATATTTAAACTTAAGCAATGTACTCTTATCCTTTTTGTTGCAATGAACAACTTTGGAAGTATACATGATTTTACATAATAATAATAATAAAAAAAAGATTTGAATATGGTATTGAAAAGAAGAGGAAGTAGCCATACTAATTTCACAACAAAAAGATTTTGGTGATGAGTGGAAATATGTATCAAGAGTTCCCTTTAAAGAAAATTTATTATAAAGGTGTGGAACATGTGCAATATGAAAAATTCATTTAACTTCTTCAACTATATCGATGACCATGTGTCCATATTTTTATACTTTTAGCCTCAAATTCTTTCATTTCTTAAGAGTATAAAGACATAATATTATCTATCAACCTATTATATTATTATTAGGGTGGCATGTATGCATAGGTTCTATGGCTAGTCTCGTATTTATTCAAAGGTGAATTTTAACAAAACTATGAATGGTATAGTTTTTAAATGGGTTTATAAGTGTTAGTCATTCCTCGCTTTTTGAATTAGTTTTTTGAATTGAGGTAGACTCGTTCAAACTCAATTTTAATATAAGAAAAAAAATATTAAGGATGTTACAAATAAAAATTTTAATAAACAATATTACTTTTTAAAAATTTTCAATACAATAAAATGTATGGAAAAATGCTAAAACTTTTTATTTTACCTTCGTTAACTAATGCCGAAAGTCCAATCCCATTTTCCTCCATTCATGGACTATGTCAATGTGACATGATAATGATGGTTATCAAGAACTCAAATTTTAGTACAACTGGTATAAAAAAATATTGAAAGTAATAGATAGATTTGAGAAGTGAAATCAAATTATACATGAATTGAAGAATGACTCTGAAACATCTTATTAATCTCTTCCACCTCCACAATGATATCACACACTCCAATTCATAAATAAAAACATAATTTTTTATGCATCTTTTAATAATTTCAAAGTCTTATGTTTAAGATAGGAGGGCAAAGATAACAACAATATATGATGGAAGCTTCAGAAAGTCAAAACTAGTTTAGTCATCATTTTATATAAACTTGGAATGGTCCTCTCAATTAAATATGAGAGAAGGATTCAAAGCCGAAAACATTTCTTTAATTTTCATTCAAGTTCTCTATTATGTTACAAATTTAGTATCAACAAATTAATAACAAAGAAATACATTATGAAGCAGCTTGCCAAGTAGGAACACACTAAATGGGTTTCATAATAAAGTATGAACATATAATGCGTTAGTGAGTAGGACAACATAAACCGTTGACCTTTGACCCTCCACGCCCACTAAGCCACCACCGTCTTTTACCTTTGAATATACGAAATCTTTGTGTAGCGTTGAGTATTGATTATTGAAATTGTACATATATAAACCTTAATCCTACCTCATATCATTCCCACATAAAAACCAAACCAATCCTTGATAACATAACATCCAATAACATGGCATTATTCTCATTCTCATTCTCCTCATTCTGCCTCACAATTTTTGTCATCTATTCTTCTTTATCTCTATCTGCTGAATCACGTGTCTCACCAATTGCACCAATCTCTTCTCTCATTAGCAAAACCCTTTTCGACTCAATCTTTTTACATAAAGATGACAATGCTTGCCCTGCTAGAAACTTTTACACTTATGAATCCTTCGTTGAGGCAACCTCGAGCTTCCCAGCGTTCGGCTCGACCGGATGCTCGGCCACACGGAAGCGCGAGGTTGCCGCATTTCTTGCACAGATCTCACATGAAACCACAGGTGGTTGGGCTACTGCACCTGATGGACCATATGCTTGGGGGCTGTGCTTCAAGGAAGAAGTTAGTCCTCAAAGTGATTATTGTGATTCCTCCAACAAAGAATGGCCCTGTTATCCTGGAAAGAGTTACAAAGGCAGAGGACCAATTCAACTTTCCTGGTATATAATATATAAATCTTTCATATTTGCATGTTTTTACATCCATAATATTATTTGCACTCCAAGAAAGTTATGGTCCATTTACATACTAACTCTTCTCCTGTGAGATTAGATTGTGGATTTTTCTCATTTTGCATTCATCTAATTTTTTTTTCATGTTTAAGTATGATAAGTATATATGCAGTTGAATTATCAATTATATTAGTAATTAAGTTTCTTTTCATCTTGTTTGCGATACTGTGTTCAACTCACTAATAAATGCCAATTTAATAGACAAACAACATTTTTGTTTCTATATTATTATTTTGACTAAAGATGTTTACTTAATATGACCTTGTCTTCTTTAATTATAATTAGTGAAAATATCAAATCTCTCAAATTATTTAATAATTTCTAACTATCAATTTCACATAAAATTAATTGTACTTGAGTTTCTACCTTTTTAAATAGTACTAAAAAAATAAAAATAATATTTACTA
>NC_029793.2:24753577-24761790 GCF_000816755.2 Arachis ipaensis
TATTAAAATTAAAAAATTATCTAAATATATAAATATTATCAAATAATCTATTTACATTATTAGTGTCTCAAAATTAAAATCCTCATATATTTATTTTTTAATTCATGACAAAAAAAAGACATGTGAATAAAACTCTACTATATTCTTAGGGGATTGGATGTCCACAACTAATATGCCATTTGTGCCAAGTCTCAGCTGCCTGCTTGCGTGATTGTTTAGATTATTCAAATGTGAAAGCCAATTGTTGCATGGATGTACTTACTCTTTCTTTTTTTGTGTTAGGAATTACAACTATGGGCCAGCAGGGAAGGCCTTGGGATTCGATGGCCTTAAGAACCCAGACATTGTGTCAAACAATTCAGTAATTGCATTCAAAACAGCACTCTGGTTTTGGATGACAGAGCAGAAACCAAAACCTTCTTGCCACAACGTCATGGTTGGGAATTACGTGCCAACAGCATCTGATAGAGCAGCAAATAGAACCTTAGGGTTTGGGTTGGTTACTAACATAATCAACGGTGGACTTGAATGTGGAGTTCCAGATGATGCAAGAGTCAATGATCGGATTGGATACTTTCAAAGATATGCTAAGTTGTTTAATGTAGATACTGGACCTAACTTGGATTGTGCATATCAGAAATCCTTCTAAGCTTACATTGTTTTTGGTGTATCCTTTCTTTTTCTTTTGTTTCTATAATTTTCTCTATTTAGTAAATGGTCAAATTCATTTTTAAAAGATTATTTATGTTTAAATTGATCTTCGAAAGATTATTCAGCTTTTAAAAATTTTAAATTGGTCACATTAATCCCTCTGTCACTTTCATTTTTCGTGGCATCAAAATTTGTTGATATGACACTTTAAGTGACACTACAACAGATATCTGACAATTCTAATTAGGTGCTAATATGATAAATTTATGAAATTAGACCAAATCAATCCTAATTTGAAAATTTTCAATGTCTCAAAATCTTGTTGAAGTTAGGGTTGATTTCATCTAATTGCATAAATTTAGTATGTTAACAATCAATTAGGACAGCTAGGAATATACTATGGTCAATATGGTGTCACTTCGTCAACAATGAAAATGACAAAATGACTAATATAACTAATTTAAAATATTTGAAAAATAAATTTGATTAAAAAATCTTTCGAGAATTAATTTGGAAAATAAGTGATGTTTTTAAAAATGAATTTGACTATTTACTTTTTATCTCTTGTTAATTATCATCCCTCGAGGAAAATGTTGTACCCTAAGAGGCTTCCATTTTCAATTTGTAGTTTATTATGAAATAAATCTTGCTCGCTAAAAACTAACAATTTTGGTGACAAATTAGTTAAAAAATTGTCCGTCGCAAAATACATTTTAAGTCATTGTGATGAATTAGCTAGGAACATTATTCCTCACTAAATCCCATTTTCTCACAAATTTCATTTAGCGACGAACTAGTGAGTAAATTATTTCTCGCTAAATGTATATCAAACACTTGTGACGAAACAGTGACAACAGTATCTCTCGCTACTTTACTTTTATTCAATTGAACCCCCAAGTGAATGATTTGCTAGAACATTGTTTATTTTGTGACAAATTAACGAAAAAAAAATTTTTCTCTTTTTTTAGCTACAGAACTCAATTTGCGAGAAACAAACTTATTCGTGAATCTCTCACTAATCAGTCGTTATTCTCAAGTTCGGATATTTTGTGACCGTTCATTAAGTTTGTCGTTAGTGTGTCGTTAATTTCTTGCTAGTTAGTGATGAATTAGTGACAAAAAAATTTGTCGCAAAAAAAAAATTTGTCGCTAATCTATTAAATTTTTGTAGCAAAAATAGCAGGTTTGTTGAGAAATTTTAGACATGTATTTTTTTCTCTTTCTTTCTCTTTCTCTTTAATCAGCAGATGGACAAAATTAAAGGCCAAAACAATAGTTTTTTCAAAGTCTTAAGAATGAGTATAAATTTGCTCTAATTGAAAAGTTTTTTTTTTTTTTTTTTTGCAAATTGTGGAGAGTTAAAAAAGGATGTTTATGTATTTGAGTATTGTGTTTGTTAATAAACAATTAATAGATACTTCTATTAAGGAACAATAAATGTGATGAATGAAGGTTTTATTGATATAGTTAGTGTAGATATATTAATTAATCTAGCTAGTTTTTGTTTTAGAGTATAAATAGTTGTTATAAAAAATGTGAACTCTTTTGGTAATAGATGTGATGAAAACCAATTTAGTAAATAATCTATGTACATCACCTTTTATCTTTTTGGTTATTTGATGTGTATTTAAGATATAAAGATTAGAAATAGATATATAAAACGTTTATTGGTATGTAATAGATTAGATGCGTGCAGTAATAGGATAAATAAATTTTTTATCTTTAATTAATAAATTGAGCAACAAATATATTTTTATTGACTTAGAAAGGAATAATTCGACAGAACTAAAAAAAAATTAAGTCGAAATAAAAAACGGAAATTTCCCAACCACATGTTGCACGAATCTTCTACTAGTTCAATATAAAATGTTGTGTAAGTAATTCAACATGGTTCGAAATATTATCATGCAAATATATATATATATATATATATTCCACTTTTGGTCTATATATATTGTCCACTATTTCAACAGAAACATGAACTAAGTGTGTATGTCGATTATGTTGAGATTTTTTGAGATTTCTTTCTTAAAAAAAATCTAATCATACTTTAAAACTACCACAAATATAAGTATTTGTCATCTTCTCTTCATAAATGTGTCAAGCCTGGTGATCTTCAACTTCTTTACAGCTGATAAGAACATCCTACAGGAACAAATAATACATTTATTAATACCAAAATTTTTGTATTATTTGATAAGAAATTTAGTGGATCGCATTTTTTTCGAGTATATTATATTTAACTTATGAGTAATGTTATATAGCTAAAAATGAAGAGAGTGGCTCACTTTGGAACAAATCCATAAATACCAGTATAATAGTAACAACCCATGATGCAAAATGCACGAAGTCATACAAATATAATCGTCATAAGCAATAAGTCGTAGAAATATAATAGCCACCAGGCATTAACACTAACATAAAATAAATTAACTACATAAGTCATACAAATATAATAGTCACAAGTCATTAACGCCAACAGGAAATAAATAAGTCATAATTCATACAAAATAACGGTCGGAACTAACACAGGGGGCGCTACTGCCGGTCACCATCATCATCATGGTCGCCCCCAAATGGACCAAGTAGGTGCGAGTCTGTGCCACATCGAGTTGGACGCCTAACTCTGGTCACTCGCCGATCTCCGGGTGGAGCATCCTGTAGCCCAACTCCAAATGCAGATGGCGGCATCCCCCCATGCCAAATCAAGTGTCGTATGGGCTGCCTGCGAGCTCATTCAGGTCGACCAGCAACTGGGACTCAGGAACTTGGGATGGCACATCCGCTGGCTGTGGCCTGTACTCAGAACGCTCAGACGGACCCTCTGGGATCGGACTCTGGTACTGCTGAACGTCGTCACTCCGTATGATCTCAGCGAAATCCGCATAGAACTGTGGCCCAGCCAGCTGATCGTCAAAATCCATGGTGAAAGTAGTGGTAGCAAGATCAGCAAACATCTGCATGCTCTCGTCATACAATACTTGGGAGCTAGATACGTGAGTAAAAGGTGTACCATACTAGCCTCCGCAGTGCCACCAGCCTGAGTGTCAGTAGGGTGACCACGGGACGATCCAGCCTCATCATCATGGTGAACGGAAGGTGCTCGTCTAGCACGAGCAGCCCGTCGTCTAGCACGAGCAGCCCGTCGTCTAGCACGAGCAGCCCGTCGTCTAGCACTAGATCGACGCAGGCGATGATCTGCCTGGCCTTCGTCATCACCACCACCAAGCTGCTCCTCCTGCATCATGTCGTTGAGCCAGCGCCACTCCCGATCATTGGCACGTGTACCAATGCGTCGTCTCTGCTCCACGCGTCTGTTATTGGACATATCCGACGCTGGAACTCTAACAGGCGCCTGCGACGACCCTCTGAGTATAGCATAATCTGGAACCTCAACTGGCTTGGGATCTGCGAATGCAATCCCTGGTGATAGAGTCCTATGTACAACACGGTACCACCAGTCCAGAAACTCAGCGGATGGACTAGGATCAGCCACTCTCTGGATACTCAACACAGAGCAAACTTGCTCGTCCCAATGCTCATGCCATGTCCTATAGTAAGTGGGGAACCATCTATCTCCACCCCTACCGTCCTTACTATGAAGATACTCTATGTTCAGGGCTGGCTCAGGCAGATGTTGTACTCCCCCTAGCTGTGGGAAGACCCTGTCTACCTGATGCCAATCAATCACTGCAAAGTATATCAGACTAGTGACCGCCTGCCATAACCGATTGTGCTCCTCAGTCAGTATCTCTGGATGAATGATTGCAAGTACGTCCAGCGAACCATAAGGCTCCCACACAATCTGATAGTGAGGAGACCAGTCAGCATTGTAAGGGCCTCAGTGTGGGGAACCGCCAAAAGATCCATGACTGTAGCAACTGTAAGGGTCCGGCTAAGTTGGTGATATTTCTGTTTGCCACCCTACACCTGCATCGGTACAACCAGGCCAACGCAGCTGTGCCCCAGCTATAGCTGCCTATGTTGTTAGGTCTTGCCACAAATGGAAACCAGTGAAGGTGGACCCGATTACCACTCTTGTTCATGAACAGCTGTGTCGACAGAAGCATCATAATAGACGCACGTGCATATATGCGCACGGTCTCTTTGGAAGCATCAGCCGGTAACACCCTGAACCTCTCATGGAACCATGTGAAGTGGACCGTATATAACTTTCTCTTATCTGGTGGCGGAAGCTCACCAAATAACTCTTGGAACCACTCTCACGCCGGTCTGGCCCCCTCGATGTGCAGGTGAAAGTCAGTCATGCACCCAGAAACAGGCTGGGCATCCACGGGCAGCCCCAGCTGATATGCCACATCCTAGATCGTGATAGTACACTCTCCGAATGGCATATGGAAAGTGTGGGTCTCAGGCCGCCACCTCTCGATAAATGCGCTGACCAGAGACTCATCCAACCAGAACCAATGCACGTTCAGCCTAGCCAGGTGGTATAAATTCAGAAGTAAAGAACACTTGATTAATTTCTAACAACGACATCACCAGACCATAATTTATGTTTCAAGACGTAAACTACCTAGGTTTTAAAATTACAAATTTACCATCTACAACTTAAATTTCAAATTCTCTGCATTTAAATTTAAATTTTAAATTTCAAATTTTAATTTTCAAAACCTAAGCTAAACTAAGGTTCTATTTTTCTAATTAATAAATAACTTCCTTAAGATTAAATAAAATATACGGATATCATCCAATTGAAAGAAAATAAAGAGACTTACCTCTTCATTGATGGTTTCGGCTATGTGAGCAATGCCATTGAGCCGGTACAACCACCTTTCATCTTCCATTGTTCCACTGCTCTAAGAATATCCTCTGTCTTCTCTCTACTTTCTCTCTCTAAGTCCCTATCAAAACTCCTCAAATGAAATTCGTTACACCTCACACGTTTTTTATAGTGAGCCACTCTCTTCATAATCCACTACAGGGTCTCGCGGAATACACTCTGGCCCATCTGTTCATAAATCGCTACAGGATGTAGCGGTTTATGTGTTTTCAGCTTCTCAACGTAATCCGCAACAGGGTGTAGCAGATTACGTGTATTCAGATTTCGCGTTAGGCTGTCGTGGATTACATATAATTGGGTTTGTTGTATTTTCGTCTGGTTTTTTACAATGTTATATTTGCGTAACAGTTTCTCCAATTTATTTTATTTATGTGAATTGCCCTTTTTGAAATTATGGATGTTATACGTATCAAACTATGGATATTAAATTAGAGATTTTTTAATAAATACATATTGTAAAATTGGATATATTAATCATAAAAATTTGTTAATTATAGATATTATATGTATGAAAGTATGGATCGGATATTATGAGTATGAAATTATAGATGTTATTTGTGTGAAATTTAAATGTTATGTGTGTGAAATTATGGATGTTAAGTTAAAGATATTTTTACAAATTTTACTCTACAATTCATATTTTTATATACCGACTGTTATAAAATAAAAAATATAAAATATAAAAAATTACTAAACAAGTTTTTAAGAATTAAACAATTACAAATATGAAAAAAAAAATTGAGGACAATGCTTATACAAAAAAAAAATATTACATCGTGAATAAGAATTAAACACTTACAAAACAGATATGAGGAGTAATTTTTCTACAAAAATAGCATATGACCTTCAGGAATTTAAATGTTGCAAGACAAATTGTCTATCACAAAGTTGCATATGAATTTTAGAAATACAAATTTTATATTTTGATCAAATGATCTTATTTCTAGAATATGTATCGATTGCTAATAAATTGATACATTATATACTACTAATATCTACTTTTAATACAATCAATTATTTTAATATTAAATGTAATTATTAAATCAATTCTAATATAAAAAATCAAAACGGGTGTAAGAGAGTGGAAACTAAATATAGTTAATTACATTAACTAATGTAAAAAAAGAAATGTTTTAGCATTTTCTTTTGAGATTTTCTATATTTTTTACTTTTTTCTCTTTGAATGAACCCTCTAACTACTCTCGTTGAAACTGACAAACAATCACTAGAAGAGAAAGATCTGGTGACGAGGAGCACAAAAAAAATAAGATGGATAGAGAAGATCAAGCAGAAGAATATATGGAGATCATACAGGAAAGAGAAAAGTTAGAGTTTGGTAAAGAGTCTAAAGACTCACTGGAGAATGTTGGTACCCTTGTAAATGGTGCATCCGAAGGTTCCAAGATGTCCTACAAAGATAGGCTGATAAACGACGGGCTTGAAAAGCTGAATCCATATGAAATCGTCAAGATGGTCACAGAAGACTACATTTCTGATGAGGACCAAATGGAACATATGAAGGAATCACAGACTCTTTTCAATCCAAACCCTGTTATAGAGGTGTCTTTGGAAGAATATGATGAATGGTGCATGCCGTGAAAGTAAGCACTCATCGTTAAGCCCTTAGGAAAGAATATGAACTTACAGCTATTGGAACGGTGGATAAACAGGAGATGGACAAAGAAGGAAGCAGTTCGTATGATGTACCTTGTCGGAGGGTACTTCCTAGTGAGATTTTCTAACCAAGAGGATTATTCACACGCTCTATTTGAGGGTCCTTGGATGATCGCTGATCATTACCTCTTGGTTCAAAGGTGGCGGCCTTTATTCATACCCCAAGAGAGTGAGGTTAAAAAGGTTGCTATTTAGATCAAGATTTCCAATCTCCCAGCCGAATTGTATTATAGATATTTCTTATGGAAGGTTGGAAAATCTAATGGAACCATGCTCAAAGTGGATGAACATATGTCTATTCATTCAAGAGGTAAATTTGCATGCATCTGTGTGAAAATTGACTTAAGGAAAAAGCTAGTGCCATCTTTCTCAGCCTTGGGAAAAGATTTTATACTAGAATATGAAGGTCTTCATCTATTATGTTTCAATTGTGGTAGATATGGACATAAATATGATGGATGTCCGGAAAAGATGAAGGAAGCAAAAGACAGACAACAATCTCAAGCAGCTACTGAAGAACAGAACCACCGGAAGGGGGAAAACGCTGCCACGGTCCAAGGCCAACCAGCATCGGTGAATACAGGAAATCATGTTAGAAAAGATCTGATTACAACAGAAAATCCGGGGGTGATGGATGTAGCCGTTGGTACAGTTAAGGAAAGTCACAAGCACCAATCTGAGGAGGAAAAATCAGATTTAACTGCTATAAATGAGGAAAGTTTATAAGGTCCTAAATGGTTGTCAAAAAGCCCTAGAAAAAAAATAGGCAAGAATCAGGAAGTAATTATGGGGATATCAAAAAAGAAAGTTCTAATAATAGGTTTAATGCTCTTCAAAATGAGAAAGAAGCTCAGGAGAGAGAAGATAAAAAAAGGAAAGCACCAGGAAAGTCAGCCCAAGCAGATGCAGAAAAGAGAGGTAAATGCCAAAGCAAGTCAACAATTTGACAAGCAGGTTACACAGAATCGAAATCATAAAGGAGGCCAAAAAGTAAACCTTGCTAATAGAAACACAAAAGAAAAAGGCTCAGAAATAAACATAAAAATCAATGAAGAACAGCTGAAATCGTCAAATTCATCTCAGA
>NC_029793.2:24761887-24772307 GCF_000816755.2 Arachis ipaensis
GCTGAACCGAGTCAACCTTCTCAAGGAAAACAAAACAAAGAGAAGGATCAAATGCACCAGAAATATTGGAGATAACTTAGCAGACTTTCAAAAGCAGTTTATTGAAGCCACAAAGAAGGGTATTATATCCCGATTTATGATACTAATGATACTATCTTAGATGCTCACATAGCAAGGGTTATGGGAGGGGGAATCGTAGAGCAAAACAACGAGTATGATAAAGAGAACCCTCCGGGAGCAAGTAGCTATGGTGGAGAAGCACATAAGATGGCCATTGACCTTGACAACATAGAAGAAACTGCTCCAAATGGGAATGCAGCAAACATCGAAGAGGAGCCTAAGGCTATGGAAGCTTAGAGGAGCCTTTTTTGCACCAGAGAGTTTCTTATCTCTGAGTAGATTTTTTTGTTTTATATTAGTATCTGTGAATATCTTATCTTGGAATTGTAGAGGAGTCTCTTCTAAAGGCTTGAAATCTATCTTAAATAATCTTATGTTTAGATATAAAACTAACTTTTGTATCTTGTTGGAAACCCATGTCTCAGACACTAAGGCTGAGGCTATTATCAAAAAATTGGGGTTTGACTCGTGGTATATTAGTGATGCTGAAGGTTTTTCAGGTGGCATCTGGTGTCTATAGAGGTCAAATTCATGGAACATAAAGCCACTGATCATTCACAAACAATTTGTACATATGGAAGTACAATGGCAAAATAATGCTCCTTGGTTTTTTACTGCTATTTACGCCAGCCCTAGGATCGGAAACAGAAGAGAGCTTTGGACAAAGATAAAGGATTTAGCTAAGAATATTAATGGACTTTGGTGTTTAGGAGGAGATTTCAACTCCATTCTTTCGTTGAATGACACAGGGGATTCTTCTAATCTTTCTCTTGACACTAGTATTTTTAATGATGTTTTACTTAATTGCGAGCTTAAGAATTTAGGATTCTCTAGACCTCCTTTTACTTGGCAAAGGGGGATTACAAAGAGAAGACTAGATCGTTTTATTTGTAATTTTAACTTTTCTGATTTTTTTCAGATGTTGGTGTCAAACATTTACCCAAACTAAAGTCTGATCATTTCCCCGTTTTACTGGATTTTCAATTAGCTCAAAGGGAAGAAGGAGCTAAGTCTTTTAAATTCCTTGCTCCTTAGGTCTTGCATGAAGATTATAATAACATGGTTAAAAGTAGCTGACTGGAACAAAATAGTTTATTACAGAATATTAGCAACTTTGTCAACACATCTAAGACTTGAAATAAAGAAGTCTTTGGGCATATTTTCAAGAAAAAATAACGCATTCTCCTAAGGCTTGAAGGGATCAACAAAAAGAACTCCTTCAACAATAATTTCTTATTGGATAAACTCCAAAAAGATTTGTGGAAAGAATATGAGACAATAGCAATTCATGAAGAGACTTATTGGCAACAGATGTCTAGATGTGATACCATTAATTTTGGTGATAAAAATTCAAAATATTTTCACTCAAAGGCAAATGTAAGACGTAGGAGAAACAAAATCGCAGCCTTAAAGAGTGAGGAAGGCGAATGGGTGGACAATGTGGACACTCTTAAAATTTGGGGTGTTAATTTCTTTAAGAATCTATATTGTTCAGAATCTGGTTATAATGACTTTGTTGTTTCTAATCAGTTTCCTAAGTTACAGGATATAGAGTATCAAGATATGGCTAAGGAGGTATCTAGCGAAGAGATTAAGGAAGCGGTTTTTTCTATGGGAAGCTGTAAGGCTCCGGGAAGCAATGGCCTCCCAGCCAAATTCTATCAACGAGCCTAGGATGTGATGGTAAATTCCCTTATGACTTAGGTGAAAGAAGTTTTCAATGAGCCTCACAACATAATAGAAGTGAATAAGACTCTGATAGCTATTATTCCCAAAATTTTCTCACTGGAAAATTTTGAGCATTTTAGACCTATTAGTCTCTGTAATGTTTGCTATAAAATAGTGACTAAACTCATTGCATCTAGATTAAAAAAATATATGTCTTCTCTTATTTCTAATACTCAGTCAAGTTTTGTGTTTGACAGGATTAGTGCAGATAATATCTTAGTAGCACAAGAGGTAGTTCACACAATGGGGAATAAAAAACATGGAAAAGGTTTGATAAAAATTAAAATAGACCTTGAAAATGCCTATGACAGACTGAATTGGCTCTTTGTGTTGGACTCCCTCAAAGACGCAGGGATCCCAGATCAAATTCGAAGTGTTATTAGCTTTTGTGTATCAACGGCATCCATGAACCTTATTTGGAATGGCTCTCCATCAGAAAGCTTCATCCCAAATAGAGGAATCAGACAGGGAGATCTTCTTTTTCCATAACTCTTTGTTTTGTGTATTGAATGCTTATCCCATTTGATAAATAAGTTAGTTCATGAGAAGAAATGAGAACCTATAACTCTATCAAGAAGGGGACCTAAAATCTCTCCTCTCTGTTTTGAAGATGACCTAGTCCTATTTGCAAAAGCGGATAGGAAATAAATTCAGATTATCAAGGAGGCTTTAAATCATTTCTGCAAGTGTTCGAGACAGAAAATCAACCCTGGCAAATCTTGTGTGTACTTCTCCAACAATGTTAATCATACCATGAGACAAATGTTGAGCCAGGACCTAGGAATCAACCTCATAGCTAACTTGGAAAAATACTTGAGAGTCCCTCTTATTTATGAAAGATGCAATCAATAACACTTTCAATTTGTTATTGACAAGATGCAAAGCAAGTTATCTAGCTAGAATAGAAAGACTCTCTCCTTAGCCGGAAGGTGCACACTTGTACAATCAGTGCTATCAACTATTCCTAACTACTACATGCAAACCATGAAGATTCCAGTAGTAGTGTGCAACAAGATAGAAAAAATTTGCAAAAATTTCTTATGGGAAAGTAGTGATGAGGAAAAGAAAATACATCTTCTTAGTTGGGACAGCATGTGTAAACCGAAAGAAAAGGGGGGTTAGGCATCCGAAAGGCACAATAATCCAATTCTCTTTTTCTAATGAAGCTTGCTTGGGGCCTCATTCACAATAGAGAAGCGCTCTTGGTCAAGGTTATGTGGGCAAAGTATGGTTGTGACGAAGGTATCATGCCTAATATTAAACGCAGATCAAGTAATTCTAATTCATGGCTCGGGATTACTAAAGTTTGGGAAAAATTTAAAAGTAGCCTTCTTTGGAGGCTGGAAAATGGAGTTATGGCTTCTTTTTGGAAAGAACAATGGGTTCCAGGTTTTATAGAGCTGTCGGAAGTATCTCTGGTTGAGTTAGATAAAAACAAGTTAAATGAGAAAGTAGCAGATTATGTAACGGAAGATGGCGAGTGGGACTGGGAAGC
Source organism: Arachis ipaensis (assembly GCF_000816755.2). NCBI lineage: Eukaryota > Viridiplantae > Streptophyta > Magnoliopsida > Fabales > Fabaceae > Arachis > Arachis ipaensis. Next base: position 24,765,231 of record NC_029793.2, read on the forward strand.
GCTAAATATGGTTCTACCTGAGGACGTCACAGATATTATTCATACTATTAAAGCACCCAACTCCTATGTTGGAGATGATTTCATCAGCTGGCTAGCTAATTCGAACGGTAATTTTTTTGTCAAATCAGTATATAAAACGTTCTATAGTGATAGGGGAGAAGACAATATACTCTATAAACATATTTGGAAAGCAAAACTCCCACAAAGACTCAAGTCTTTTAGTTGGCTGATTACTCATGATGCTCTGATGATAAATTTCAAGAGAAAGAAGAGAGGCCTTACCGATGATGGAAGTTGCCCAAGATGCTGAAATGATGATGAGACTCTGCTCCATGTGTTGTGTGACTTTTCTTTCACCCGTACCGTCTGGAATAGCATTGTCAATAGTAACTTAAAGCCTGACTTCTTCAATCATTCCCACAAAGAATGGCTAGAGAGCAATCTTTTAAAGTTTACTCCTTCCCACAATGGTATACCATGGACCATCATCTTTATTACTACCTGCAACACAACTTGGAGATGCAGGAATGAGCTTGTTTTGCAATAATTAAAATAGTCAACAAGCCCCAATTCAACATATAGTTACAGCTTTAGCAGCAAACTACAACTACATTCTCAACATTACTGAACAGAGTAGCAAAATTCTCAGACTTACCAGGACTGTGGAGATTGGGTGGGAACCACCTGAAGAGGGCTAGGCCAAGTTAAATGTTGATGGCTCTGTCTTTCAACCGGGTAGCAGAGGAGCTAGTGGTGTAAGACCCAGAATCTTTGAAAAGTCTTATTATGATCAAGTCTCAAATCCTACAGTTATTTATAGCCTTAATTTCAGAGATTATTTTATTAAAGATAATTAAGGCAAGTTTTGATTTATTGGATTTGAGATAAGTTATGATTATTATCCAATTTTATAATTATTGGGTTATTTTCTATATTTAAATTATAAAGTTGATAGTTATGAAATAATAAGGATTTTATATGATTTAGATTAGATAAATAATATTTTAAATATTATTACTGCTATTTTGAAAAAATGAAGAAATTAAGTATATTATTTCTAATTTTTAGATTTGGGCATTTTATTGAAAATAATTTGTGAAATTAATGAGCAAATAGTATTTTCTATGTACAAATAGTGTTGGGTTTAATTTGGGTTTCAATTACTATATTATTCCCAATTTTATGTGAAATTACCAATATGCCCCTAACCCTAATTATTTTGAAAAAGAAATGAAACCCTAAAAACCCTACCCGGTTCCCCTGACCCGGTTTCCCCAAACTGCTACAGCCCCTCGAGACAGAGAGAGCTGAGGCCGAGCTGGAGGTCCAACCACCGTAACCAGCTGCCGTTCACGTCGCCGGCGCCGCCTCGGTCGAAACCGCCGCCATCAGAAAAGGGTTCTGGTCGCCAGGAGTGGTTCTGCGACTCCCGGAACCACTGCCGTAGCTTCTGGCTACTTCTGCCGTCGCCGAAAAAATTGCCGGTAAGGGTTCATTCGAGGTTTCTGTCTTTTTAGTTTTCGAGATGGTTTTGATGCTGTACGTTTTTTTTCAGTTGATCCGCCGGAGCTTCTGGCCGCTGCCGAAGCTGTTGCCGGGCCGGTTCAAAATCGCAGTTGCCTCATTGTGTTGTTTCGGTAAGAAATTATGTTTCGAATGATCTATTATGTATATGAAAGCACTAATGGGTTATCATAGGCGATATACGAGTTTTGAGTAAAGCGAATCGCGGGTGTTGGGAACGATAGAAACTTTTTCTCGAGGCTATTCAGTTATGTGTCTTGAATTCTGTTCGAGTCGACCTGTTCTTTTATATCTTAACTTGAAGTTCTTGTTTGCTAGTCCCTTTTGAAAATTTGTTTGATTTTTCAACTCTATTCCTCTATCCATATGTATTCTTGTTTGACCTTAAGTGCATATGCTGGTTTAAGATCCTTGTTGCATCTATCTTCCTCTGTTTGAGTTCTTCTTGATTCAAGTATTCTTTGATATATCTAAGGGTTATCTTTGAAGTTGTCAATTGAATTGTGTCTAGCAAACTTCATTGCTTGAACATCCTTGTTTATCTGGAATTGGATATATTCTTTCAAATCTATGAGTATTGTCTTTGACAATTGTCTCTCCTTTCTAAGATCTTGTATCCTTTTGAGTAGACTCGAGAATTGTTTGATATCACGTGGGACTTGTAGACGTAGTGACGTGATGTGTTAGTTCTTTAAAACGTGATATGTATATACGGAAGATGAAACGGTAGGTGTGCAGCGTTATGAGTTGTGGATGATTTGTTCCTTGCGAACGGGCTTGCGGTTGTCAGGCTTGTGATCGGTTATGAGGTTGTAAAATGCTTGGTGGAGTTGGAAGGTTGACGCTTGGAGGTTGACATGAGATTAGCGTGCGGATGTTAAGCACGTCGTTTTAACCCCAGCCTGTTTGATAGCCTTCGATGCCTTTCTTTTCTACCACATGTTGAACTATGTCACCTTTTACATTGAGCCTGTCTTGTAACGTTTACTTTGCAATCACACTCCTATGCCATCACCTTTGCCACCGAGACAGTCGCCGTCATTTATGGTAGAGCAGAGAGAGAGAAATCGAGGCGAGCTTGAGGAAGGGGACTGCGCGAAAATGGAGAAGGAGAACGGCGCCGTCCCTTGCCGCGATGGAAGCTCGCTGCCGCCGCGTTGCTCCGGTCTGTCGCACTGCCACTGTCGTCCGGGGAAGACCGCCGCCACTGCTAGGGTTTGCCGCCTCCGTGCCGTTGGGAGGAAGGTCGTCCAGTCACACCGAGCAGGGGAGACAGAGAGAGCTGAGGCCGAGCTGGAGGTCCAACCACCGTAACCAGCTGCCGTTCACATCGAACGAAAGTATCTTTGGGAGCGGTATTGCGGTTTAAAGTTTTAAACAGGCTCATATTTTAGTATTAAATAGTATAAGTGTCGTCGTAATGTCCGAGCTATCAAAGTTACGCAGCCGGAAGCGTGAGCTTTGGTAGTTAGGGTATTACAAGTGGCGGCATCATCCGTAACTCCAAAGGAAGGTTTTTCGCCGGATTTAGCATGAACATCGGGAAGTGTACAATCACAATTGCAGAACTTTGGGGTTTTTTTGTGGGTATAAAATTAGCGGTGGATATGAGCATCCCCTACCTTGTGGTGGAGTCTGATTCTAGCTGCGCTGTTCACCTTCTCCAAAGTGTCGTGGTGGAGAAGCACGTGGGAGATTCGTTGGTGCGTTCCATAAAAGAGCTTATGACTAGACCGCACAGGGTGGTGATTCGGCATGTTTTTAGAGAGGCTAACCAATGTGCTGACGTTCTGGCTAAGCATGGACAAGATATAAAGAAGGGGATTAGGTGGTTTGAAGAAATTCCAGCCATTGTGGTACCGTTTGTTTGTGCAAATGAAAAAGGGATGAAGTTTTCCAGAAAGATTGTTGTTTAATTTCTTTTGTTTTGGGCCATAGGCCCCGTTTAGAATAAAAAAAAAAATATTTTGCCTTCTTTTGATTCTCTAAATTTTGGTTCTAATTTTTCCGTTAACTTATTAACAACTACTCATTTCAATTTATAATATTAGTGATAGTGAATCTTTTTAAAATACGAATTAAATATTTTTGAAAAATATAGAATAAGATTTTATCATACATCAAACTTACACATTTCTCTATCTTAAAAAAGGTGTAAGATTTATTTTTATGTGAAATTTACATTTCATACAATAATAAATAAATGTGTATCTGCTTAAGTGTACAAAATATCTTTTAGAAAATAGGTAAAGTACTTAATTGAAAGCCAATTAGTAAATTTTAAGTAATTTTAGAGAATTAATTATATTTCAAATCAATAATATACCCTAATTTGATTAAAATTTACTAAATCCTAATTAACTCAAATATTCCCAAATTAAATTCTAACCTAACCTAGCCACCGTCTCACCGCCATTCCCCTAACCTAGCCCCGTCCCTTCAGAAAGAAAGAAAAGGGAAAAACGGGGAAAGAAAAGAGAAGTAAGGGGAGAACGGAGAAGAAGGAGAGCGAACAGAGGAAGGAGCCGACCGTCGCAGAGCCTGCCGCCACCATCGTCATCGCCGTCTAGCCGCGTAGGAGAGAGGGGCGTCGTTATCAAGCATGAGGGGAGGAGAGAGAGAGGGAGCTCGCGAGGGAGCTGCTACCATCGAAGCTGGGTTCATCGCTGCCGTTGGAGTCGCGTCATCGTTGAACCTGCCGCTGTCGTTGAGTGGAAGCCCGTCGCCGCTGTCGTTCGTGCCTCCATCACCGCCAAATCCGTTGACGCCGCTAATGCCGAAGAAAGAGAGAGACGCGCGAGCTAAGGGGAGAGGAGGAATGTCGCTGCCGTTTGTGCTTCGCTGTCGCCGCCACTGCTGTTGGAAGCTACGCCGCTGTGGTGGCCAAAAACTATAGCTGAAGCCTCTGTCTTCTTGGGTTTTGATTATCGCAAGTTACTCTGCCGTCAGTAAAAGTTCCCGGAGCTACTGCCGCTTCCTTGCCTCATTTCTCTTTAGCTGCAATAAGTTATTCTAGCCTTGATATCCTTACCGCTATTATTCTGCTATTGATTATTGAGAATTTTGCGATGTTAACGTTTTAGGGTGGAGTTCCAGTAATTGCATGGTTGAAATAAAAGTTGTTTCTATTGTTGCGGAAGTAAACGGAGCTGTGGATGCAATTGCCGCTGAGTGCGGGCCAAGAGAAAAGGTTTTATTTAACGCGTTTGGTTTATGGGTTTTGATTATTCGAGGTAGAGGCACTTTTCTTAAACTTATTTTACTTTCAAGAGTTGTTACAAATCGATATTAATGCAAAAAGTATACTTTTGTGATTTCGTAAATTTTATGGATTGAATTGAGTTGCTCTGGATGATTGTAATTGTTTGTCTGGTGGAATTATTGACTGTTTGAGAAGGTTGAATATTTTGAGTTATTGATTTTGTTAAATTGGCGGTTGTCGAATTGGTTTTTTTAAGATTTGTAAATGTTTTGTTATTGAAAATGAGTTGATTTTAGAAAAGATTTAATATTAAAATTGGTTTGAAACTGAAGAAATTTAATATTAAAATTTGGTTTGATAATGAACCTGATACCGGAATTTGGTTTAAAATAAATGTGTAAAAGATTTGATATTTGAATATGGTCTGATTATAAAAAATGATTTGCTATTTGGAAATGATTGAAAAGGGTTTGAGGAATGTTTAGTTGGGACTCTTGAAGGGTGATAAAAAATCCGAGTTTTAGAAGAGATGCTGTCGAAATTTTTATAAAACTTGGAGGCTTCCTTTGAAGTTTAGAAAGGAATGAATTGATGATGATAATGACATTCATAAGTAAATAATTTTTGGGGTAGTTTTTCCATGTATAAATTTGAGCTTGGGGTTTTGTCTCTCCATGAATGAGCTTGGGATTTTTCCCATAGTTATTTTTGAACTTGGGGATGTGCGCACAAAGGGACTGTCTACGGCTAGCTACCAGGACATGTCGGGCTGACTATGTAATCGACAGATGATATCATCAGCCATAGGACAAGCATGCATCATATGCATTTGTATGTTTTGTTTAGGTGTGCATTGTTTTGGTTTGTCTATTTATTTAACTATGCTTATCTGCTATTTGCCCTATTTGTTGTATTTGTAAACTATCTGTGTTTTTCTTGTTTGTTTTCTATGTGTGCGCAACTGAGAGATCCCTCATGTTGGTGGTGGTGAAGCTAAGGGTTGTTTTTCTAATGTGAAGATTTGATTAAGTTGCTTGAGTTGGGGGCCGTGATTGGTTTCTGATTGAGGTTTTAGAAAAGTATGAAAAATCAAGCTGGTTCAGCATAGATTTAATGAACTTATATTTGGAATAGATTGGTCATTCATACATTCTAGGAAACTGATTAAGATTTTCTTATAAGAAAAAACAGCTTTTGAATTTTCTGAATAATTAAATATTGGTTTTTGAAAAGGTTTTGGATGATTAGCCATTTTTTTTTCAAAGATTCATAGGACAAACGATAATCACTGTCTTGAAATCAATTCTTCTCTTTATACGTATCTTCTTATGACAATTCTTAAACCCTACTGAGAACTCTTTCGAAGACGATGTTCTCACCCCCTACAGTTTTATTTTTTCAGGACGGACGAAGAAGCTTGTGGAGTTTTTGTTAAGTTTTTAGATATGTTGTTTTTGTTTGTATACATATGATATAGACTTTTCCTCGCCTTTGTTATTATATTCTATAAGAGGAATAGGAATCGTGACTGTAAAAACATGTATATTCGAGTTAAAGGCTCTTATTTGATTATTAAATATATGAAGTCGTCGTAATACTTCTCGTTATCAGAATGGCGCAGCCGAAAGCGTGACATTCTAATAGTAAGGATGTTGCAATTAATTTAGAACATTAATTTTTGAAAAAAATTATTAATAGAGTGACTAGAAGAAAAATATAATTAAATTTTAATTTTTAATAAATTAAATTAATTAAAAAAATCTTTTAAAAATAAATTTAAAGAATACCTTATTTTTTATAAACTAATTTTACTATTAACCCCTAATATTAATAATATAATGTTAACTTACTCCCAAGACACATTTCTAACCATAATCAAATCCCGTTCTCCATCCTCATAAGTTAGCACATGGCACCTCTCTGCTTGTACTGCATCTAACTCAGTTGCCACTATTTAAAACAAACAAAACATTATACCATTGTTAATTTTAATTAGGAAAAAATGTTAATTAAAAAAAAATTAGAGGCATAAGAATATAGTTGATTACAGAGTATGGTAGTTTTAAACATATGTTCAAGAGCCTTAACCAATCCTCGGTAGCTATCATGAGCTAAAAGATTGAGTTTTCTGCCAATTGGATTGCCTTCCATGTACACTTTCACATAGAATTTGTCACTTTTTGAAGAAGCAATTGAGAAAGAAGGGTTGACAGGTGAAGAGGAAGAGGAAGAGGAATAGGCTTCTTCATCCATTGTATGTGTTTATTTGTGTGAAATAAGAATGATGATTAGTAAATATGGCAATAACACAGCCGCCACCTTTTATATAAGGCCTTGAAAAATTTTGCAAT
>NC_029793.2:24772322-24776354 GCF_000816755.2 Arachis ipaensis
CAATTGAGTTATTTATTTAATTTATTATTATATTTAGAATAATATTAAAAATAAAATATCAATAAATTAAAGTAATAATTATCAGATTTGTTTTCTCTCGTGAAATTTTGAGAAATTTATTAAAATCTTGAGCAATAATGATCGGATATACTTTGAAAGATATGCTAAGTTGTTAACGTAGATAAGATACTGGATCCAACTTGGATTGTTCATATTATTTTATGGTTTATGGTTTATCCTTTCTTTTACTTTTGTTTTTTTAATTTTAGGATAAAGTATTAAATTGGTCTTTTATATTTAAATGTAAATTTGTTTTAGTCCGTAAGATATAAAGTGTTATATTTAAATCCAAAAAATTTCATTTAGTTTTAATATAATCTTACTGAGAAATTAAAATTAAATAATTAACAAAATATCCTACATATTTAATTTATCAAACCTTACTTTTCAAAATTAGTTTACAGAAACTAATTCTTTTAATGATCTTTAACTCACGGTCTTCTTAGTTTTAAATTTTTAATCAAAACAACGTTTAAACCACGATATACAGATAATCGAATTGTAAGTTCAAAAAAGAAAATTCCGACTTTACCAAAATTAGTACGGTTGTAAAGAAGAAGAAACGAAAATTTTAATCAGTTTAAAATCTTTTTTAGAGTTTTAAAATTAAACAGTCAAGTCTTAAAAAACTTACCAACTATCAAACTTCAATTTTTGTTTCTCGTTTTTTTTAAACATCATGTACAAAAAAAAAATATTAATATACTAAAATATTATTATTATTATCACTAAATATTTATTATTTATTTTTCTACGTATTCAAAATTAACTCGTTAAACTAAATTTAACCAAGTCACTTGAATTTTGTGAATCTTAACGTATAAAGCTTAGGAAATCCCTTGTTTAAAATTTGAATTGTTACACATACCAAACTTAAGCTATGTGCAAGGCTTCTTTTTGGCAAAGGGGGATGCTCCCATAAAGTTACTAAAAATGACTTTTTATAAAGATGCCTACGTGGCATTCCCGTATGGATTGTGCGTTACAGCCACACCAGGATTCACCTGTGTTGATTTGCTTGAAATATGTCTATGTATGTTCCTATGGCTCCAGAGTAACATCTTCCACCAGAGTCTCTTACTTCCAGAAGGAAGAACTTGGCTTGAGGAATGCCTTCTCAACATAACTCTATTAGCACTGCAATGAGTCATCACAGACCTGGGCCTTTCAAGATTAGTAGCCACTTTACCTGCTGTAAGTTAAGTTCCTGAAAATTCTCGAAAGATTGCGACTTTGAATTTGGGAATTGATGAATTGTATTACCGAGAACATCCCTTCTTTCCAGGTTTGAGCATGATCGAGTGAGTTTGGGGGAATCTCAGAAGGCTGCAAATTATTTCACCATTTCACCGATAGGCTTGAATTTGGGCTTGGACAGGATAATGAATTAGGGTTAGAATTATTTTTTTATAGGGGTTTAATTGTATTTTTAAATTATTAGGAATTTAAATGTTTGTAAAATTAAAAATTAAGGATATATTTGTCTTTTTATAAAAAAGTCAAATATAACTTAGTTTATATTGTGTAAATTGATCGGAACAAACCGAATCTAATAATTATAATACAGACAATTAGGTTTATTATTTTTCTTTAATAAACCGATTTTATTCTGAACTATTAAAAAATAGCTTATTAACCGGTTTAATAGAGATGTCCAATCATACTATGATTATAAATTAGTCTTTTATATATTATTTAATTATAAAATTTATTTTTTATTTTATAAATTATTTTTTATCATTCATCTATCATGTTTATTGAGAATCAAAAACTAAAATAATAACAAATTAGATCTTCCATTAATCGTAATAAATATTTTACAATCTTAATCGTTTATAATTTTATCATCGATCCAATTACATATGTATTGAGTTGGAAAAATCGTGTTTGTTAAAAATTCAATCGATTGTATGCACAAACTAATCGATTAAAATTCAGGCTTTCCAAACTTCAATCGATTGAAATTATACACAATCGATTGAATTTTGCAAGGCATGTGGGATTTTTCTTATTCAATCGATTGGTCGTATTAACCAATCGATTGAAATCATAAAAACAATTTGGGTTTAGTTAATTCAATCGATTGGTTCTATTACCCCCTCAATAAATTATTATTTTCGAAAACCCCATTTTTCAACTTTAATTCCCCAAATACGAGTTTTTTTATGCAAAGCAAGTTCGCCGCACTATAATTTTTATAGAGTTTGCCTAACACCGACAAAGTTCACCTCAAATTCTAAAAAAAAATGGCTAACTCAAGTTCTTAAACTTCACAATAGACAATGACAACTATTATCATTGTCTCCAGAGTACATAGGAGTACACAAGAATATTGAAAAAATAATAGTTTTTTTTTAATTTATAATGAAAAAAATCCTGGTTAAATATGCTTTATTCCCGTGTATTTTTTGAGACGATGATAATGGTTGCCATTAATGTTGAAAAAGTCATGTTTGTTATCAGTGTATTTTTATGTACTCCTATGTATTCTTTGTAGACGATGATAATGGCTTAAAAAGTTGAGTTTCGTTAGTTTTGAAAAAAATTCGAGTGAAATTCGTCATGGTTAGGCAAACTCCATAAAAATTATAGAGTTTGGGAGGTCAGCCGAACTCTATAAAAAAATATAGAGTGTGACTAACTCGCCCTAAAAAAATCGTATTTAAGAAATTAAAGTTGAAAATGAAATTTTGAAAAATGATTTTTTTTAAATGATAAGTAAAAATAATTTTAGTGTTACAAGAAGTGTACTGAAATTTTTTTCATTGGTAAATTTTGAAGATGTCAAGTATATTTATGGACATTGAGATGGATGAGTAATACTATGAGGACGATGACATTAACTAACAAGAAGAGCTAGTATGTGACCAAGATATGATGGATAAACAATATGAATCTGAACAAGATTTTGGAGATGAATTTACCGAGGGAATAATAGAACCAATAGATTAAATTAACTAAACCCATATTACTTTGATGATTTCAATCGATTGGGTAATATGAACAATCGATTGAATAAGAAAAACCCCATATGTCTTGCAAAATTCAATCGATTGAAGTTTAGGAAGCCTAAATTTCAACCGATTGATTTGTGCATCCAATAGATTGAATTTCTAAAAAAATACGATATATTTTGTCAACCCAATACGTATGTAATTAGATTAATGATAAAATTATTATCGATTAACATTGTAAAATATTTATTACAATTAATGGAATATTTAATTTGTTATTGTTTTAGTTTTTATTCTCAATAAACATGATAGATGAATGATAAAATAATAATTTATAAAATAAAAAATAAATTTTATAATTAAATAATATATAAAGGACTAATTTATAATTAAAATTAAATAAAGACTATTTAATAATTATTAAAAAAACTTAAAAAATATATTTTATTATGGGACTATTTAATGGTCCAAACATTTTGGGATCATCGAATTCGATGCCTTCTTTCTATGAGCTCACTCTTTATATGACTCGCTGCCACCTCTTTAACCATGCAGCGAATCTTATGAGTCGTTTTGCATGGTGTTTGTTTTTGTTTGTGGGCTTGGACTTCGTCCAAGTAATGGCTGGTTTTTGTTGGTTGATACTTAATTCGCTACTTAGTAAATTCTAAACTCTAATTTATATCAAAAAAATAATTGTAAAAGAAAATTTATTATTGAAATAAATTAATTTAATTATTTTATTAGTCTTTATAATTTTATTAAATTTATAATTAAATTTTATATATTTTTTTAATTAGATTTTTATACTATTTTTAATTTTATAATTAAGTTCTTTTCATGTCAAAAAAATTAAAATTAACAGAATATTTCTCTCAAAATACATGCGGTCAAATATCTAATTAAGTTTTTAATTATAAATACTTTCAATTTGCGAAAAAATATTCAATTAACTCTAATATTTTTTACACTATGAAGGACTTAATTACAAAATTAAAGCAGTGTAAGGACCCAATTG
>NC_029793.2:24776383-24776741 GCF_000816755.2 Arachis ipaensis
TAGATTTTATTAATGTAAAAAATATTAGAGTTAACCTATGAAGCACAGACACTTTACTGAGTTACCGTATTCATGTATCAGACACATTTCAAAGATGACACTCGTTCTCATTTGACACGCGTGTTTGCTATGTCCAACCGTGCCTTAATAAAAAATAAAAAATGTACTCCGGATACACTTAGACACAACTAAATACCATTACATGTCAGCGTGTCCAGCGTTATTCTTAACATGTATTCTTGAAATAAATTTAAAAATAGTATATATTATTATTTATTAACACAAAAAATATTTTAAATACTTTATATAATTAAAATAAGATATTAAAAATAATTAAAAAATTAATTTATGTTTTAAT
>NC_029793.2:24777848-24778329 GCF_000816755.2 Arachis ipaensis
ATATTTAGAAATAGTATATATTATTATTTATTAAAACAAAAAATATTTTAAATACTTTATATAATTAAAATAAGACTTTAAAAATAATTAAAAAATTAATTTATATTTTAATATCAATAAATATCAAAATATCATTACAATATATCAAAAAATACTTTATATTTTATATATATGCATATCTCCATGTCTTATAAGATTTTAAAATTCGTGTGTCGACATATTTCGTATCGTGTCGTGTTTCGTATCCGTGTTAGTGTCTGTGCATCATAGGAGTTAACAGAATATTTTTTTGCAAATTGAAGGTGCCTATAATTAAAATTTTAACTAGATCTTTTATCACATATTTTTTAGATGAATACATCTTGAAATTATTTCAAACTTCTTACGACTAAATACATTATTTTTACATTATTTTTAGAGTTAAAAATTAAAATTTTAATTATCTTTAAATTATTTTAATAGAATTTAAACACAACAAAGT
>NC_029793.2:24779437-24780164 GCF_000816755.2 Arachis ipaensis
TGCAAAATTTAATAAAATTGACCATCATCATCGAGACATTTATGGAGAAAACATAATATTTAAATTATACTTATTGTGATATCGCATGTATAACAATACTATTAGTTATACTATTTTTAACAAGAGTGCTAATATTAACTACAAGTCTTTTTATATAATTCCTATTCACCCCCTCAAATAATATAACATATTAAGAGTGCACCCACACGTTAAAAAAATTAAATGGTATTCGAAAGATTTTTTTATCGTTTAAAAAAAAAATTTTAAAAGATACTAGCAGTAAATAATTTATTGAATAATTTAAAATAAGGGAAAGTATTATTTTGGTTTCTAACGTTTCGGCCAAATTCTAATTTGATCTCTAATGTTTCAAATGTTCTATTTTTGTCCCAAAAAATTTTAAACATGTTTAATATTGTCCTATCGTTAGCGGTGGAATAAATTCCATAGAATAAATCTCGCCGGTAACTATTTATTGGCGAATTTTTTTATCCGCTGCTAATTAGTGGTAATTCGGCGATGGATATAAATTTTTATTTGGCAAAATTTTTGAACTTGTTACCATCGGATTTATCCCCAATAAATCTGACAGTAAATTTAAATTTTAAAATTTTTTTTGAATGGTAACATCTCCTTAGATGATAACATTTTTTTTACAATCTTAACACCCAAACAGCGCACTAAATCACACTTGTATTCTAATATAAAAAAAATAAAGAACTTTCTT
>NC_029793.2:24780263-24781149 GCF_000816755.2 Arachis ipaensis
ATCATGAATATATATATTTTTATTTAATTATTTATTTTATATCTAATTTACTAATTTTATGATATTATATTATTATTCATAGGCAATTGCTTTTCTGCAAATGAGAAAGTCAATAATCAAATAATGTTTCAAGATCCAATGATAATCACCTGCAAATGTGGAACAAATTAAATTGATACTCAAAGTTAATTACTATAGCAACAAATTTAATTTGTCATTTAAAAAAATGCAACAAGTTCACATTTGTCAATTTATTCAATTTATTTATTTGACTTAGGTGAATTTTCATTTCTTAAATTTCAAACTAAAGTAAACTGAACATTTTCTGAAATAGTATGAATAAAAATAAATTATCAATAATTTATTTAACTCCGTCAACAAAACAATATCAATTCACTTCTTTTCACATAAATAATATAATTTAATAACAACAAGGAACCTTCATATATCTTTCCATATTCAAAACCTCAATTATAAGTTGAACTAAAAAAATTAACATATTCAATATTATTACATATCATTTACCTGAACATATCACAACTTGCTAGTGCCCTCGTTTTTAGCATATGGTTCAATATTCAATTCAATAATACCTAGATAATATTTAGAAACAGACTAAAAGAACTTAACAAAAAACTAAATTAGAATAATCTAATAAGAAAATACTTAATAAAAATGACAAAAAATTACTCTGTCTAAGCAACTCAACAACACCATTAATATTAGAATGACGAGTTGCCCAAAAAATCACAGTATATAAACAACTTATTTAAAATAATTTCATGTCAATGAATAAGAACACTAAAATAAAATTTTATGATAATAATAAAGAAAAAATATAAACACACATTAATAAAATAAAGCCAACTGAAGAAAGTAAAAACAA
>NC_029793.2:24781331-24786822 GCF_000816755.2 Arachis ipaensis
CTACCTGTAGACACAGTTCCGACGACAAAAGGTGTAATAGCAGTGGCACCAATAGCGGCGGAGACAGAGCGAGAGGTTCCGCTTCATGCAACAAATTAAAACAGGATCAAGGTGAGTCCATAAAATCTTTGGAGAAGAATACAGGTGGCCAGCGCTGACAGAGGGTAACTGGAAGGGATGTCGGAGGTAGAGAGAAAAGAGAAAGATAAGAGAGATGAGAAGGTTAGAAAGAGAGAGAGTATGTTTTGAAAATGAGGGGGGAAGGTTCAAGTTTTGAATTTAGGGTAATGCATTACCATCGGATTTGTTCAGGTTTTGAATTTAGGGCAAGTTTACCATCGGATTTATCAGCAGATAAATCCGATGGTAATGCATTGCGGGTTACCAAAACGCAACATTTCACTAATTGCGTTTACTGGCGGAAAAATTTTCCAATAAATCCGATGCTAAATTTTCACGCCTATTTTTCTCGTTTTCCCTCTAATTATTATTGGCGAATTTGCCATCAAAAACAAAAATCTTCCGGCAATGATTTGACGTGACGAATTTGACACCTAAACCGTTGGTAAAGCCGATGCTAATGTGCAACGCTAAATCCGGTATTCAGCATTTTCTTGTAATGTTTTTGGGACTGAAATAAAATGTTTGAAACATTAAGGAGCAAATTTATATTCGACCTAATATTTGGAACCAAAATAATACTTTACCTAAAACACTTTAAGGAAGAATTGACAAAAGTACACATGAGTTTTCACACAGTGGACAAATATACACTCCAATTTTTTAATGAATTATTTGTACCATAGTTGTCAGAATCGAACCAGTGATCGAACCGGTCAAGCTACTGATTTACTGGTTTATTGGTTCAACTAATAAATCCATGGTTGAACCGGTAAAATCGGTCTCACGTAAATATAAAATATAAAATAGTTAAAAACTTAAAATTAAAATTTGAAATACATATTTTCACTAACATTTTATGAAGAATCAAGTCTCAACTTCTAAAAATAACTAATATAAAAAAGAGGAGTGCTAGGGGACAAGCAACTTTTGTGATTTGTAGCCATCAAATAGCCATCAATGATGATTTTAATGGTGTGAGATTTCATCCAATGGCTCACTTTTCTTTGCTGGTTACATGTTGGCCAAAATTTGATAAAGTTGCTGGCCCCTAGAATTTTCCTATAAAAAACCATAAAATTTATCAGTAATACTACAATAGTATCTTAATTTGATATAATAAAAAAAATAATTAATTCACAAAGTCTATCATCTAACTATAATATTAGTAGATTTTAACACTAATATCAAAACAAATAACCTTAATCACAATACTAGCATTGAAATAGATCAAGCAGATTAATAAATTTTTAGTAAAATTTATATTTATATTAATAATGGTATATAATTAAATAAATAACCTTAATCACAATACTAGCATTAAAATAAATCAAGCAGATTAATAAAGTTTTAGTAAAATTTATATTTATATTGATAATGGTATATAATTAAAATATAATTAATTTAAAAAATAGAGAAAAAATTAAATTAAATTAGATATTTATGTATACTATATAATTAATATTTGTCACATATAATGTTAAGGAGTAAATTGGCTAAGTGGCAAGTGGAAGCTGCTTTTGTTCTAAGGTTCTTGGTTTGAAACTTGGTGGAGACATTTTAAAATTTTGTTCTCCTTTACATTTACAATATCTCTATCTCTTCATTCTCTTTAGAATACATTATTAAATTTGTTAAATTAAAAAAAAAAAAGCTTTATAAGGTACAACATCTCTATCTCTTCATTCTCTTTCTTCTCATAAGTTACGTTGAATAAAAATATGCCCTAACAGAGAGTAAACAATGAGAATGAATTTTAAACGTGATAGGGTAAGAAGGGTAGAAGCTCAAACACAGGATAATAGATAAATAAGAAGAGACGCGATAAAAAATAATGCTTCCTTTCCTTGTTAGTTGTTGATTTTGTTTTATGGTTTCCTGAAAATTGTTGTTTAGGATAAATACTATTCCACTTGATGAATATGTATTTATTGCTACATTGAATTAAATTCACCAAACTCTAGTGTTGAAATCAAAAATAAAATTTTTATTGAATTAAATTTTCATTTACGAGAGATGTGAAGATTTGCGGATGGTTTTTTTTTTAATATCATAGAACAAAGACTAGGAAGGAAGGGAATGAAGAGAATGAAAAAAAAAATTTTTCACTCTCTACTAAGGTTGTGTTCAAAGTAATTTTGGAGAAGGAAGAGAATGAACAGACGCGATCATTTGTTAATCTTTTATCTAATTCAAATTTAATAAATTCAATAATTTATTACTTATTTTTCACTGTATCATCAAAAGGGACATGTCACACAATGCACACAGCCACCTGGCAGCCACTAACGTTGGAAAAATTACTCAGGCAACGGAAGGGTAAAAATAACAACAGAATTTGATATTGGTGTCTACAGATGATTCATTAAAAAATTGGAGTGTATATCTGTTCACTGTGTGATAATCCATGTGTACTTTTGTCCATTCTTTCATACTTTAATTAATATTCAATCACCAAAAGAGTAAATGGTCAAATTAGTTCTTGAAATATCACGCAATCTCCAGTTTAATTTTCGAAAAAAAAATTAATCAAATTTGTCCTTTAAAAGTTTCAGTTTAGTCATATTAGTCCTTCTGTTAATTCTATTGCAGACGGTATTAACAAAAACTAACATGGCACGTTAAGTTCCAGGTCAGCATTAAAATGATGTCATTTTTTAGGATGAGAGACAGTGAATGAAACGACGTTGTTGCGCTCCCTGCTTCTCTCACAACCACCTCTCTCTCACTTTCATTTCGATGTCGAGAGGAAAATAAGAAGAAACCTTCATCATGGTCGCAAAGTCAACCATCAACTTTGAGGTATCAAAAACGTTTAATCGACAAGAACGAAACTCTAATCCCAAAAATAATTTTTAGTTCCAGCAAAGAAACACTAATGAAAATTTGATCTTATCAATGGCATAATCCTAACAAAAATTTTAGTATCAGTAAAAAAAAAAAAAACTTTGGCTTCAAGAGAACCAAATTCCATAAAGAAAATGCAAAAACCATAACCAAACTCCAAAACAAAAAATAAACATGAACAATGAACAAAAACATTAATAGACAGACAGTAGACTCCTTTAATAATAAAAAACACAAAATTTTTAATTAACTTTCATGTACCGAATTATAATAAATCAATAGGAAACAAAACCCTGAGCCCAAAAACGGTTTCTAGTACCTGCAACAAAAAACATTAAAAAGAAATAAATTTATCAATAACACAATCCTAACTAGTTTAGTAGCTAGAAAAAAATACCTTTAACAACGCTGAAAATAGTTGTCGATCACGTCTTCAACCACTATGCCGAAGCCACTCCTCACTGGCGAACTTGTGACCAAGTCCCGACAAGTACTTCAATGGGCGATGATGATAAAGGTTTCTTCATTTTCTCTGCAACGCCGAAATGGAAGTGAGAGGGAGAGTACATATATGTTGTGAGAGAAATAGAGATTCCGTGTTAGTGAATGAAGACCATTAATTTTTTTTGGATTATTAATGTCCTTTTTAATAATCCTATAAGAAAGAACAATTTAGATAAAATTATAAAAGATTTATCTCTCATTATTATAATCACTATCACAATAATAAATCTTTAAATTTAATCAAGGACCTTATTATATTAATATTTTAATATAATAACAATAATAAATTATTTGACACATAATTAATTAGATTGTGATCATACTATTTATTCCCAACAATTGTTTGGTTTGAAGTATGGAACTGGAGTTTCTAATTGAACTCCTCAATTCCAGTTTTTATGTTTGGGGTAGCATACCAAAATTGAATTATAGTTTTACATTTATCTATTATATATTTCTAATTTTATAACCAAAATGTGTCATATGTCACTTTCTCATTGCAATTTGAATCAAATTTTTTTCTCCAAAATTAAGAAATTCTCCTATACTCCTTACTAATTTTATAATCAAAATGTGTTATATGTCACTTTCTTATTACAATTGGAATCAAATATTTCTCTCCAAAATTAAAGAATTCTTTTCTCCTCCTTACTAATTTTACAACAAAAATGTGCCACATGTCACTCTCTCATAATAATTGAAATCAAATCTTTCCCTCCATCCAAAATTAAAGAATTCTAACCTCCTCCTTACTAATTTTATAACCAAAATTTGCCACATGTCACTCTCTCATTACAATTGAAATAAAATCTTTCCCTCCAAAATTAAAGAGTTCTCCCTTCCTCCTTCTTCCTTTCTCTATTTCTCTCATTCCTTCGACCACTCTATCTATTTTATATATCATTATCAATATTAATGACTAATTACTAATTTGAGAATCAAAATGTGCAACATAACATTCTTTAATTACATTAAAATTAAAATTGAAATATTAAAATTGAAACTGAAATATACTTATATTATGTATCATATATTACTATCTAATTTAATAATCAAATGTGTCACATGACACTCTCTTATTAAAATTGAGAGAATTTTTTTTTCAAAATTAATAAACTCCCTATTATTTAATTTTTTATCTACAGATACCTTGATCTTCTTAGTTAGAGAATTTTATCAACTTACGATTTTTTTTATAAAAGTAGTTTAATTTTTTAAATTTTTTGTAACATACATAATTTATACTGTAAAAAGAAAGTGGACCGTAATAATATTACGGATAAAAATATTAGTATCTTCTATTTTATTCGCCTAATCAGATTTTCTGGGTCTGCTAGAACATGATTACGTAGTGTCGTCCCTTCCTGTTTCAACATTGTCCTCCTGTGTTCATATATTTTAGTGCAAAATTTACCCTTTTGTGGGAATGCGGAGAAACTTGGTCTTTTCAAATGGGGAAATTGTGTCGGCAATGAGAGAAGACTATAGCCCTAAAATTAACTTCTACAAAGAAAATAAAGGCAGTAGATACATGGATCAGTATCAATGGGAATTTATTTTTCTTTTGGAGTTAAAGAAGATACGTACTATTGTTTTCTAGTTAGGGAATTTCTCTCTTCCTCCTTAAAGAAGTGTCCATTTTTTTCTATTTTTAGTTGTATTAAAATAATAATTTAAATGGACTGGAATTACAGAAAGTAATAAAAATAAATTTTAAAAATTTCTCTATTTTAGACTGGTGCAGTATAATTTTCTTTTATTTTTTATCCATTTAATTGTTTATCACTTGTTCCAATATTGATTAGAATAGTAATAATAAGGAGTATTATTGAAAAAAAATAATATTGCATTGATTTATTAAATAAACACTTATTTGTAGAAAAAAAAATTGAGATGATGATCACTTATATGAGAAGAAAGAGAGTATTTAACTTTTGGCTTAACTAATACATAACAATTTTAGTTTGATTAATAACAATATTATTTAAACATATTTTTTTTAATTAGTGTTAAGGATTAT
>NC_029793.2:24787847-24788969 GCF_000816755.2 Arachis ipaensis
ATAATATGCATAAATAAAATTGATAATTAAAAATCAAATAATAATTTAAATTAAACATATCAAATTATTTAACAATTCAA
Source organism: Arachis ipaensis (assembly GCF_000816755.2). Lineage (NCBI taxonomy): Eukaryota > Viridiplantae > Streptophyta > Magnoliopsida > Fabales > Fabaceae > Arachis > Arachis ipaensis. The sequence continues at coordinate 24,787,928 of NC_029793.2, forward strand.
AACTATTATTTTGCATGAAAATAATTATATACGAGTCTCCACTTTTCAAGAATTTTATTAATAATTCTAGTAAAAAATTTCATATGTTCTTCGTTACTTTGTCGCATCTTTGGTATTTATATTTATAATAAACTTGACTACAAATTTTAGTTATATGACCCTTAAAAACAGTTTGATTGAGTTGTAATTCATTAAAATTCTCCAGAGTAAAAGTAGATTTGGAATATACAATTACAAAATAGAGGAAATATCATTATAAATGATTGTATCCCTTCATTTTCTTCCCTCTCATTCTATCTGTTTCTAATCCTTGACTACCTCATTCACATAATCTCATCATTCATTCCCAACATCCAAAAATACACTAATACTGAAGAGTATCATTATCATTTTTGTTATCATCAGTGATCACTGCATTCACTTTAATTTTATATGACAAAATTTGATATCACATGAGGAACCAATATGCATTCAACATCCAAATGTGTCAACCCTGGTGATCTTCAACCTCTTTACAGCTGATAAGAACATCCTACAAGAACAAGACATTTATTAATACCAACATTTGTTATTTATATTTATTTGATAGGAAATTTAGTGGATCTCATTTTTCGGAGGTTATTATATTTAACTTATTTACAACTTCTCATTTCAATTTGTAATATTTGAAATATATAAAAGATAGACTAAGTGATTGTGAATATTTTTAAAATATGAATTAAATATTTTCTAAAACTATAGAATAAGATTTTATCATACATCAAGTTAACACATTTCTTTATCTTGAATATGGTGTTAGGTTTATTTTTATGTGATGTTTACATTTCATCCAATAATAAATAAATGTTCATCCACTTAAGTGTACAAAATACTTTTTGAAAATGGATATTATGATTCCTAATTTTAATAAAAAATGCTATATGCATATCAAAAATTAATCGCTATGTATTTATGTAGAAATATATTTGTTATTTAACTTATTTTTAATGTATATCTTATATTTTAATATATATTCTATATAAATTATTAATTTTTTTTACAC
>NC_029793.2:24789672-24790544 GCF_000816755.2 Arachis ipaensis
TAATATGAAATATTTCACTAAAAATATATTTATTTATTAAATACACTTAAAAGAACAACACATTTTTACTTCTTTCATATAATACCCTTAAAACACTCTTACCTAAATCCTATTATTACTATTGAGAGAACCCTAATATAATGTTAACTTACTCCCAAGGCACATCTCCAACCATAATCAAGTCCCCTTCTCCATCCTCATAAGTTAGAACATGGCACCTCTCTGCTTGCACTGCATCTAACTCAGTTCCCCCTATTCAAAACAAACAAAATAAAACATTATACCATTGTTATTTTAATTAGGAATAAAAGGTTAATAAAAAAAATGAGATAGAGTAGTTTATTACAGAATATGGTAGTGTCAAACATTTGTTCAAGAGCTTTAACCAATTCATGGTAACCATCATGAACTAAAAGGTTGAGTTTTCTACCAATTGGAATGCCTTCCATGTACACTTTGACAAAGAACGTGTTATGGTCACTGCAATCATTTGCCAATTCAGCACCTTGTGAAGTACTTGCAAGTGATGATGATTGGATTTGCCACTGCCCCCTAACATGTAACAACAAAAACCATATGGAATTTTAATTGATTGAAAAGAAACATGTGGTATAAGAATGTTGATATAATAGAAACCTACCTTGAGATAGAGGAAGGAAGATGTTGATGATGAGTGGAAGAAATGCTGAGTCCAAGACTAAGATCATCATGAAGATGTGAAGAAGCAGTTGAGAAAGAAGGGCTGAAAGATGAAGAGGAAGAGGAACAGGAAGACCCTCTTTTACCCATTTCTGTCAAATAACAATCACTAGTAACACTTACCCGCCGCCTTATATACAACCCCTTCAATTTTTTTGTAAACTAAAAACCCG
>NC_029793.2:24790620-24792999 GCF_000816755.2 Arachis ipaensis
TTTATTTTTGATATCTTATTCTTCTAACTAAAAGCAGCAGCGTTCGACAACAATATAAGAATAGTATGAATTAGAGGTGAGTTTCCCAGCAGCTGCGCCACACTGCCATTGGTCACCTCGTTTTCCTTTCAATTAGTCCTATGTAATTTTGGTAGACCAGAAGATATGTTGCCATAGTAGCCGACAACTACACGTGTCACTTACCACTTCATATCAACTCTCTTTCAAACTTTCAATGCTGTATTTTTTTTTTTCAACATTTAATGTATGTTTTATTATAAAAAGGAGTTAAATTGTCTTTAAACAGTAATTCTTTTTCACCCTCTAATTTGATCCATTAAATTTGAGATTTTTTTTTAACAGAATCATGATTTAATACAATACTTTTTGAATTTTGCACTTTTGCTTTAAAGTCTCTATCTAATACAGCAATTTTTTATGCTAAACTAAAAATTTTATAATTTTCAATACATTCACTACTTTAAGACTTTTAAAACTTTTTCTTATTAAAATCCTTAACCAAATTTAGGAAAAATAAACATCAAACTTGTTCATATTGAAATAGTTACGAAGAAGTAATTAATAATAGAGGATGATATGAAAAATTAGCAAAGAGACAAGAGTTAGACAAAGTGTGTGATGAGTAACAAATACTAAGTCGATCTGTTTTTGAGGATGATGGAATGAACCTACACTGTACACATTACACAATTAATGGGCAAAAATTCAAAGGGGACAAAAGGACAAAGAACATAGATTTCTTAAAATTTTGTATAGAGTAATATCTCCTCAATCAATGTTCAATGGATAGAATCATCGTGTTGCGCATGGTGGACATTGCTTGTAGAGACACAAAACGTATAAAGGCATTGGTACAAGTGATCGATCACCAAACATATACTGCCGTATATTATATTAATATTATTTATTTATCTTGTATCCTTAGAATATATATTAAAATTATAAATTAAAATTTTTTTATTAAAAATATAAAAAAATTAAATTTTTGATGTATTTATTTTATATTTATTAAATAAAAAATTTAAAATATTCTATTAATAATAAATTTATAGTTTGATAAAATATTTTTTAAAATTAAAAAATACTATAATAGATATTAATGTAAGAATTAAATTTAAATATTAATTAATATATGATATTATATTAAATTTTTTAATTTTGATAAATACAAGTCAACGTTAAAAAACTCTTCTTAAGTGTCCGTGACTTTTAAAAACAGCAAGTATAAATAAATGAACTTTTTATTTACTAACCGCAAAACAAAATACTTATGCTTTTGAAAATCACAAATGTCTCTCTAAAAAATTTTACCAAACTAAGCCAATATTATTCCACTTCTTATAACTTTTGAATGACTTGCGAATAATCTCAGCAACTCTTACAATTTCATATGTTCCAAAAAAATTCTCTAATTCCTTCCCAATCAAATATTCTAACTAAATTCCTTTTTAGTCAGTCAACCACTTTTTACATATTTCCTTTTTCGTTAAAACAGCTATCATGCTTTCAAAATAAATGGTTGCATTCCAAAGACATATGCTAACTAAATTCTTCAAAGAAAAAAAAAAAGAAAAGAGGACATACATAATTATGAGAGTAGTTGTGCGAATGGTGAATTCATGTTCATGAGACAGGTCTCTGACTAATGTCAAGTTTTGACTTCAATGACTCCGTCATATCCGGGGTATGTAACAAGTTTTTGCAAAGTGTTTCTCTCATTTTATTTTCTGAAATTAACTACACTAGATAATGTTTTCCCACCAATTTTTTTTTTTCATTTATATTATGAAGAAATGTTTCATGGTTTCATGTTGTTTCATTTTCCTTTGCCTTTTGATTAGGGTACAGTGCCTTTATTTTTCTGTTATGCTTGAATCATTTTTGGGTTCATTAATATCTAAAGCACTTTTTTCAATTATAAATAAATCAAACAAAGAACAAAAGGGCATATGGATAAAATATTTGCGTTTTAATTTGAACTTCGTCACATGTGTGGATATGTAAGACTAAAGAAATTGTTAAACATTCCAGGAGTATTAAAAATTCAAGGTTGATAATAACCTCTGTCTTTTTTATATAAATATTATAAATATCATTTTTTTTCCTAAAACAAAAAAGGCAAAACCGATTTTATATATGAATAGTTTCATTTCATGTCTTAATATTTGTCCCCTTTTCTTCTCATTCAAAGAATGCCCAAGAATTTCTCTTTGTTTTATATGGTCATTGGTCAAGATATCACGAGCCCATATCCTGGGGAGATGCAAATCAAATTTATACTTGGAAATAAATCTTTAGGCGTTGACCAAAAGTTCAATATGTAAATAATTCTGTAAAAAAAATATATGTTATAACAGT
>NC_029793.2:24793066-24808045 GCF_000816755.2 Arachis ipaensis
AAAGACTCTTGTTTGATGGAGCATATTAAAATATAATTATTCATATCACTTTTTTTATAGTTTAAATTTTTAGACGAAATAATGTCATAAAAATAACAATAGGCATTTTATTATATAAAATATCAAACACATGTTAAAATGAGATTTTTATAATAAAACTCTCTTTATGCATAATTAAGGTGAGTATGGTTAACAAGAAAAAAGAACAAAAAAGAGAAATAAAAGACATGGTTACTGGTCACTGCTGGTAACGTTACATATATATATATCACATTCTTCAATATTCATTTTCTGCATGATTTCACGGTTCAAAATCTCATCCCCACGTGTGCAATTCACGTGTTCCACGCAATTTGTTCTTCACCCGGATCACATGCTGGATTTGCTTTATTTCCACGTTCATTCTCAAAGGTGAGTTGAAGAGGGGAAAGAAAGAACGTGATTGCTTTCATCTAAAGAAATGGAGAATGCTTCCTAAAGAGCTATAGGAAAATCAAATAGTAGGCTTAAGACCCATATTATCAGTAATATGTTGTGAATAAGAATTAAATGGTCATAGGAATATTGAATAAACTAGCAAAAATGATAATCAAAACTTTATATCACCAAAAAGAATTTTGAAATATACGAATAATGAATAAATTTTTAAAAGATTTAAAAAATAACAAAAAATATCTTTTTTTAAAATTCAGCATTTACAATTTTTTGAAAATTATATATATATAATGAGAATGGAATGTTTATATGAGAATGTGATAATGTAATTATTATCGTTGAATTAAATTTATATATACACTTTCGTTATTTTTAAAATTTTCAAAAACTTATTTATTATTCTTATCTTTTTAAATTGTTTCTGTCCATGATTGCAATTTTTAGGTACTATATTAATAGTTTATCTACCGAATATTCTAAGTTGTAAATGTAGTCTAAGACTTTGAACGTATTAAAAGAGGAGAAGAATGATAAAAGTAAAATGTTCCCCACCAGCCGAACAATAAGGTTGGTTGGAGGAGCTATTAACCCGTCATTTGATCTCAAATACAGTATTTGTGTTGGGTTGAAAGTTGAAACCTTATAAAAGCAGAGTGTAACGTACAACCAGTTTTTTCTTAAATAGGAAGGGCTAAATAGATTTGTCTAAAGATGTGAAGACTAAAATGTGTTATTTCTCCTTCCACATTCTTTTATCATTGCTTTGTTTCGCGGTCATCATTTCTAATTCTCATTTTTCATTCACTATCACTGGTCAAACTTTCTAGATATGACTTTTGAAGAATACCAGCAGTGTGCGCTGCGTGCCTTCACCCCTCGTTTCTTTTAATTTATTTTCTATATTTAATAAGGTTATTGTTATCATACTTTTCATTACAATGCCTACTCCACATATTAAAGTGACAAAATTTTCATTTCAAATAAATAAATATATATCCAGTATAATTTGAGTGTTTCTAACGTTTTTTAAAATTTTTAAAGATATTTGTAACATTATTTCGTTTCAATTTTATCTTTAGCATTTTAATTAAATTTCAATTTTACCCTTAGAGATACTTTTTTACAGTTAATTTTTTTATCAATTTTACCCTTGTTTATATCATACCATTAGCATCTATTCTTCATTAGTTCATTATCAGCGTATGTTCATCACCTTCCTGTACAAAATAGATAGTCTTCCTATAGAAAAGCAAAATTACAAGATTGGAGAATCATCTACCTTACATAAGAAAAATCCCATTATTCATCACTGACGACACGCCAATAGGGTAATTCCCACCTCGCCACATCGTTAGCACAAAAAGGAGTCTATTAGACCATAATTAGCCAGAAATAAAGTCATTAGAAAAGAGTTTTGAAACAAGAGCTAGATAAGTATCTTCACCTTCTCATAACAAGGTAGGAGTCAAACCCACTTTCAGTCCAAAGCCAAAATGTATCCTATGATCTTTTCATTCCCATCTATTTGTATTTGTATCAAAATCAAGGCCATGTACTGTTAACAAAATAAATCCCTTGAAGCTCATGTCCCTAACCCCAAAATTACCGAACACGTTAATCTTTTGGTTAGTAAACCTTAAGAAACTTGAAACAAGTTTTAAATAAGGACTTTGTTCCTTGAAAAACATAGATAGGGCCTATTTTGGCGTAACATAAGAATAAGTCTCAGCATCCCTTATTGGGATAGCGCAGAAGCATTTGAGGATTAGAACCACACAAGAAAACTATAAAATAAAATCAAAATGTAAAAATTTCAGAAACAAGACCTACAATCATGACACTCGTCCAATTGTTTCAGAATATTGCCTGGATTGTCATAACAGGTCAAAATCTACTAAGCCTATCAGATCAGAGGGGAAGGGTGGAGTAACTGTGAGAACTACTTTGCTAAATACATCTGAAATCCGCATCTATATGCAACTGAATCTGCCAAGGACCTGAAGTGCCTGATTTGAGCAAAGTTGCTATTACAATTCAACGGGAAACAAATATTACCACTATTTGTAAACCTTCTGTGCAAGAAAATCATCTACTTCGGCAGCTATCTCATAGGCTCCCTCAACACATCGACCCAATGCAACGCCCGAGACATAGTTGCCCCCAAGGAACAGCCCCTCAAACCCAGTATTTTTGAGAGAAGATTTAGCAATATCTAGCAGATCAAGATGGCCAACTAAGAACTGTGGAATAGCTTGAGGCCAAACTCTCACCCCCAACGCGAATGGATCCCCGGCATTTGGGTTTATGAGCATTTTTCTCAAATCTCGATCTACTGCTTCAACAAGTTCACTATCCGTCTGCCATTAAAGTTTAACAAGACAAGAATTTAGAAGAAACAAAATGTGGGAGAAATGCAGATCAAGAAATAAACTTGATTATATATAACACAGTAGTTTATACTGATGTGTAATATCATAATAGCAACGATTTCAAGCATATTTAATCAGCAAAAAGCCATGAACATGATGCTTAAAAGCTAGCACCACCAATAATCAAGCAGAAACATTTAAAACAAGTATGTGGGACCATAATTGCTTCAACTAGACAAGCAGTACACAAGTTATTGATGAATGGTTCTTCGTAGTTTATACCATCCATGAAGGGTTTATGCTAGAAGGAAGGCTAGTTCTATAAACCCAATTTGATACCGACTAATAAACATCATTTATATTAAATGTTCATGTTTTATAAAAATGTTAAACCTTTGATAAAATTCCAGGATTAGTAGCGCCTCCGATGTAGTTCAAGAGTAGAACCCTTCCATCTGGTGCTCGGTTAGGGAACAGTGATGAGCTGTATATAGTTCCTGTCAAAACCACGTAGATGTATTTTCCTTATTACAAAACCTGATGCAACACAACATTGCATTCTCCAATCCCAAATTCAAAGTAGAAGGTAATAATTAAAAAAAAACATACGGCAACTTAAAGTGTTCTAAGCCTCTGCTTTTTGCTGTATGCAATAAAATATTTACCTAATGTTTCCACCCCTTGGGTGCGTGGGTGCAATTGACCAAACCCTTTCAATTCACCATCTATCAAGCATTCTGATCGAATAGCTTCCTTTGGATAGGAAACAGAAACCGCAGCAACTGGAGGGTAATAAAACTTTGAAAGTGCGTCTGCAGCAGTCTCCTGGAAGAGAGATTAAGACTGATCTTAATATATAAAATAGACTATAGAGACTATCATTCCACAAACTGTTCATTCACCAGATAAATCATTGGTTGAGAAGCTTAGACTCAAGCAGAAAAGCTTGTATCAAAGGATGTGAAGTCCCGAAAACTTTGTTTACTAACTTCTAGAGCATGCTTGTGAGTGTGTACTATGCCTGAAAACATTTCTAATATATTGTTCTCCATTATTACTAATTTCATATCCAGACAAACATAAACAAATAGCTTTCGTCTGATGATGATTTACTAGTCAGGGAAAAGTCACAGAACGAGCAATATTAAGGTTTTTAGCTATATTGGTAACTCTTCTGCTATAATTATTGCACAGTTTAGGAAATCTATTATTATGTTCCTATCAAATTAAGAGGATCAATAAAGACATATGCAACCAGAAGCACATACACATGCATGTGAACAAATAATCACACACACACACGCACACACAAAAAATCATGCAAGCAGAGAAAACCAAAGCCCTGCCATCAGGTAGCAATTGATAGAAAATATGCAAACTTTTACATATTCAAATGTAAAGAGAGTTTCAATATCTTATATGGTTAAGTTCCGGCATTCTACTGACAAATACTCATTTCATAATTAATTGATATAATCCCCTTCAGAAAAGAAACTTACAGAGATGGAACGCAACAATGTACTGGCAACATGCGAAGGAATGGTCATGACAACACTTTTTGTCTGCAAAGAGACTACTCCCTCTGGCGTATCATATGTCAAACTGTACTCTCCACTATCCAGTTTACTAATACCCAAAAGCTTCCAGGATAACTTCACTTTGTTGCCTAACCTGTCAAAAGGGCAGAATTTTAATAGGATGACTAGTTCAGAAAACAGTTTTACATCTACTGGAATATTAGGTAAAGGGACACATAAGAGTACTTTGCAGAAATTGCCTCTGGCAACATGATAAGTCCCTTCCGGAAAGATCCAACGGTTTGGCCCTTTGGTGTTGGCAGGCGCCTACACAATGACTTGAATTAGTGAAACAACCAATAAATTGCAGCATGAATCCAAAAGCTCCAGAGCAAATATAATATTACGGATCTCGAGGAGGTTTTGAAGTACTCTTTCTCTCTTGTATTGCTTTGAAAGTGCCACCAATAATGCTTCCGCCATTTTGTTCAAGCCTCCAAACTTTTCCAAATGCCGCTTTCATACTTAATTTTGAAGGGTCACCCGCATAGACACCTGTTTATGGAACAAATTCGGCTGAGCAATAGCATTTCCAACAAAAAATAATGGTTTACTTGAACAAAAGAATCACAATTAAAGAGAAGCTAGACGATGTGACCTCACCACAAATTAATTACAAAATGAAATACAAGATGAATTTCAGTCTTTTATCAGTTATGAGAAATTTTAGCTGACTTGTATAATCTATCGAGCATGTGCTTTTACAATTATTTGGTTTTTTTCATACACTTCAGTCACGATTATAAGCAGGAAAAGAAAAGAGAGGAAACAATTCATTGTGTGTCAAGGTTATAGACCAAGTTTATGATTTCTAGTATATGCAATAAACAGAATCTATGAATAATTATGGACAATCAAATTAGATTGGACTTGCTTCTTTGGACTGGCAAATGTATTGCCCAACTCCAACAACCTCAAACAGGAAAGTAATAAAATTCAGTTTTATGAGGTAGCCTGTTTAAAGGATCCAACATAATATTCACGAATAGTTTAAATGAACACAGCAATGTGGTAGAAATTCACGAAGCTTTTACAACAATGAAGTTCTCAACTACACAAGTTTGTATCTCCAACTTTAAAGAAGAACAGTGATAAGACGGATTTATGTTCTATGGGAGTCTCTGAAACTTTGAATTCGATAAGGCTAAAAATCAGTTATCACTACGAATTGATTATATTTCACCAATAAAAAACTTGACATGATTAGATCTAAAAGAATATAGAAATCTCTGTCAGCACAAAATACTAAGTAGTTGGCAAGGATAACGAAAAAAAGAGTGAAAACAAGTCAATAATAAATATTCTGGCTCTCACCAGAACAAAAAGGTTCTATTAGGCGTTCAAAAACTTCATCTCCAAGGTTACGGCGCACAAACTCTTCAACTGATTCCTCGTGACCCTGTCACCTTCGTCAATATTACATCATATGAGAAAAATCATATTATCCTTGCCATTTACCCTTATGGGAAATGCATTGAGACAACAATATCAAATCAAAGAAAGGGATCAGGAAGACACACTGGAGGAGGAGGTCGAATTCCAAGTGCACCAAAGCCAGCTCTTAGCTTGCCACCAAAGCTCATCAAATCAAAGAAAGGTAAATCAGTTGGCTTCCCAGGCACTGGCCTCAATCTCCCATTCCACAACACAAATCGTGGCGCATTAGGATCACCAAGAACAAGTTCATCCTTCAGACCACTATCCACCTGCCAAAAACTAATAATTCAACCATGGACACAGAACTAGACAACTAATAACTGCAATATGCATAACAGTCCACAAATACAATTCACAATACAAGTGTAAAACATCAAATTAGACCTAGAAAGAAATGTGGACATCAAATTGGTCCTCAAAATAGTTGTCGCATGAATTTGGACTTCAAAAGAATAATTTTGATTTCACTTTATTCCAAATGTTAGCTGTCATCAAGAAAACATCAAATGATATCTAATTGTCATCCATCCTTGAAATATTATGTTTCATTTCTTTGAAGAACCAAATTTGTAGCCTAACTCTTTCGAAGGCCAATTTGGGTCCATTTCAGTAGACATTAGCCAACATGTTACAAATTTACAATATCAAGTCATGGCATTCAGAAAATGTAATGTCATTATATAACATGATATATCAAATGAAACTACTGGTTTCTTTGTGAAGGATAATAATTTGACTAGTGTAAAATTAAAATCAATTGAGGTTCTACTCAAAATTCATCATACCACAACAAACTGGTTCCAAAGTTCACCTCAAAATTCAAATTACAGACCTTAATGTTAATAAATTCCCCAAAAATGATGATAGAACATCCTAAAAAACTTCCTAAATACTAAAATGAAGTAAAAAGTAAATACCATAAATGGTTTGGAATCTTTAGAAAGCAATAAATTCTTCCTTCAAGAAAATGCTTAGGATAAAAAAAGTTAGAGAGAAAAACCATTTCGCCCATTCCATTCCGAATAACGAAACCTAAAAGACGATGAAAAAGGAAACAGTAACAGAACTAAGTGAGAAAGGGAACGTAATTCTTACCACCATGGTAAGCATGGGATCAGAGGGCTGGAAACTGTTGGGACCTTCCTCCCACAGATAACCGTCCCTCTCGACGGTGGTGATGTTGCCTCCAACTCGGTCTCGGGCCTCGGTAACGACGACGTTCGCGGCGGCCTTGGCGTGCTTGGTGGAGAGCGCCTGCGCGATGCAGAGGCCGCTGATACCGCCGCCGACCACAACACAGTCCACAGAGGCACCGACAGCGGAGCGGGGGAGGGAGGCGGTGGAAGATTCGCCGGCGAGGGAGCAGCGGATGAGAGGGAATTTGGTGGTGGAGGGATGACGACATGGAGACGGGAATGGGATGATGAGTGGGGAGTGGGGAGAGAAGGAGGAGGTAGGAGAGTGCATTGTGTTTTGGAGGAAAACGGTGTCGTTTGGGAGTGTCAACATGGCGGACATGGCATGGAATGGAATGGAAAGGAAGAAATGTTGTGAATGGGAAGGGGGCAGTTCGTTATCTTGGTGAAATCTCAGCTCATCAGTAAAGCCGATAGTGTGTCCAATAGACCAATACCATGCCAGTGTTTGATTGCACGCTAAGTAGCTAAGACTTCTACCATTCACTGTTCACTACCCCCGAAAACTTTTTTTTTGTTTGAGTAGAGTGATAAACTGATAATTAAGGGTGTGTCTGGCAAACACGTTGGGGAAGAGAGAAGTTCGTTTGAGCTTTTTGAAAGTTTTATTTTGATGTTTGGCAATTTTTATTTTTCTAAATGCAAAATTGATTCTGCCTCTGAACGTACGTCCAGTAAAAGCTAAAATTTGTACCTTCTGCGTTTCACGTTCATGGTTGCTGATTGCTATTAGAAAATTGGGTACAAATTTTTTTTACTAGTCCTACCCTTCATTTTTTTTTTCTATAAGAATGATACAATAACTATTACATGTTCTTTGTAGTTCTTCCTAATTCCTACTTCTTCATAGTTTTTTAGTTCCAATTTTTTTCATCAAAATCATTCATATATTTTTATTTTTTATTGTATTTATTTTATTTATATGATAAATATTTTTTATATTATTTTTTATAGTGTTTTGATTTTGCAGGTATATAAAAAAATTTATTTAAATTGATGTCTCTTTTAGTAATTTTTCATCTAAAAGTGATTTTAAGTAGTATAATCCAAACAACATTTATTTTACTATAATCAATTTTGATATAAAGATTGCCAAACATAAATCACGTTAACCCAAACTTACTTATCATCAAAATCAATTTTATACAAACTCCCATTTGCAAACTGTAATTATTGTGATGTATTCATTCAGGAAAGATTGTTGTTATTTAGATAACAATTTTTAGAGTGAAAATTTATTTACTTTGATAACATTTATGATAAATAAAAAGTATTAGGTAAAAATTATATGAAAACTCAAAAGATAATAAATATTTTATTGTCTAAAATTATATCGTTTTCATATTCATCCGGTAATAAGTAATAACAAGACACGTGTAGATAACGAAATACATGAACAATTCTATTTTATTTTGTACTATCTATTAATGAAGGACTCAAGAACATACATATTCATCATTTGTTATCATAAAAGACTTAATTGATTTTTTTTTCCGAAGGATAATTAATTCTAAGTTGAAATTTTTTAAGATTTAATTGTCACTTTATTCTCTTTTTTTCTAATTCCACTAGGTAATCAATATAAAGGACGTATCCAATTAGCACTTTTTTATTTTTTTTACAGGAACATCAATTCAAATTATCACAAAAAATATTCAAATTCTAATGAAAAAAATATAAAATCTAAAAAAAAAAAATCTAAAACCAAATAATAACAAATTAATTAGCTATTTTTTTTATTTTTTAAAAAAGAATGTGAATTCAAATTATTATAAAAAATATCTAAAAACTAATAAAAAAACACATTCAAAATCTAAAAAAAATAACAAACATCCAAAATTATTTTAAAAATTTCTAATAAAAAAAAATCTGAAACGTAATAAATAAAAACATCCAAAAGCTAACAAAAATGAGATAATCAAAATCCTTTTAAAAATTCTAAAATCTAGCAAAACGAAACATTAAAAAATTGAAAAAAGAACATCTAAAAACTAAGTACAAAACATCTAAAACTATTTAAAAAATCATCCAAAGAAAAAAAGAAGAAACATCTAAAACATAAGACAAAAATCTGAAAATTTAGCAGAAAAATATCCAAAACTAATAAAAAAATTAATCAATGCGACTTCCTTCTTCCTCGTTGGTCGTTCCGTCGTGATTCTCTACAAGCCAGCAACAACAAACATGTGGTGGTCTCCTCAGTGGCGTGATGTGATGCGTTCGCAAGGAAAGGGCACGACAGTAGTCGGCAGTGTTATTTTCACAAACAGAAGGTCTGTGGCCCCAGAGGGAGGCCGCTGCGTGCGGTCGTCGGTGCTCACGGAAGGGAGAGGATGGCGGTGGTCTACGGCGCTGCAATCGCGACTAGGGGTTGCGTTCCTGCCGCGGCTGCAAAGGAAGGGTGCGACGTGAACGCGACTGCAACGCAAGAGGAGCCTGCGGCTGTGCTCCGAGGTGGTCGACAGCGCTGCGTTCACAAAGGGATGGCGCTGCGTGAACACGGCGGTGGTCGGCAGCACTAGTTTCAGGAATAGATGGCGCTGCGTGTGGCGGTGGTCGACGGCGCTAGATGGACCTTGGATGTAGCTAGAGAAAGAGATAAGGGTTTGTGCGATTTTTTTTTCACAATGTACTACGAACGTGTGTGTGCATGAAATTAGATCGGCTCTTTAGGTGTTTATTTAATTTTTATTAGGACTTTTAAAATTAGATTTTTTGAAAATTTTTTAAAAAATTATTCAAGTTGGCTGCACATGTAGGTTTTTTTTTGTCTAAATATGAAAAGAAATAAAACAAATACTATCCTATATCCGAGCGGATGATTTGTTGGAGATCAACACAAAGCTCAGACCTGCACATGTAGTTGATCCTATAGATTTTCTCTTTTTTTTTTTTATATTCCCTAATAAAATTGCAAAGGGGACTATGTTGTTTTGGGCTAAAAATTAAAATAACTTTTAACACTTTTTTTAATTATTCTTAATATAAAATTATTTTTAAAATCATCTGAACAAAATTACTTCTAATGATAATGTTATTTAGTGTTCTTTGACTCCAATTTTCACTATTTATCACCTTTATTTCCACCACATACCAATCATTTTCTATGCTTTAATAGTTTATCGCTATTATAACCTAATTTTTTGTATCTAACAATAAAAACAAAGCATTCATATTTTTTTTGGAGGAAAAAAAATGAAAACGAGAGAAAATAGAAGGAGGAGGAGGAGGAGGAGGATGACGAAAGAAAAGGAGTCGCCGGTGCTGCCTCTTTCCGCTAAAGCATTAGTGCCTCTCTACTTGAGATCCATGGCCGCCAGCACTTGCCACATCTAGTGTTATTTGTGTCATTCCCGCTCTAACTTCCAAGATGCTGCAGCAACATTTCTTCTTCCACGAGTATTGCTGCCTACAAACTTCGCTAACCCCTATCCAAGCCTGCAAACTTGAAACTCCCTAACCATTTAATTTTCTTTAGAGTCACGAGTAGCTCCAAGACGGTCTTCCAGTGGTGACTCTCAACAATCTTCATCTTTTTTTATGGGATAAAAAACACCATTGTTGTTGGCTTAGGGCATTTTATTTCCCTTTTCTTGTTCTCTGCCAGTGTTCGTGCTTCCAACTTAAAGAGATCTCTATGAATTTAGTTTATCAACTTTTTTTTTTAATTTTCCGGTAATCAGCATATACTTTGAAGTGGGATGAGATTTGGGAGTGGTTGAGATGTTAGTAGGTGATAAAAATTTTTTTTTTAATTTTATTTTCATTAAGGGTAATTGGTCTAAAAGGATAATTTAAAAAAAATAACGTTAAAAATAATTTTAAACAAAAAAAATACATTATAGAAGATTTTGATTTTCACCCTAAAACATATATAACAATTAAAATAATACTTATTCAAACAATAAAAGACTACTTAAACCATGAAAATTTTTCAAATTGAAATTAATTTTTAAAATGTATTTATTTAATCAATTTATATATTTGTCGTTATTACATGTTTTTTTTTTTGAAAAAAATATAACTATATGCATGTTAACCAATGTAATTTTGATAAATGACAAACTTCGAAAAAGATAATTTTTGAAAATGTATGCAAACAAAAAAAAGCAAGTGAAGAAACATAAAAATCAATATCAAAAGAAAAAAATAATTTTAGGTGTAGTTTCTTTATGTAAGAACCAATCTCGTATCTCTTTTTCTCACATATACATAACACTTGAAAATGATTTCAAATGTTCACTTTTATGAAAACTATAATAGAAATTGATTAAGATAAAAAAGTTTTGTTAAACACTAGTCTAAAACATTTTAAAAACATGGTTTATGTTGGATACAAGGGATAGAATTAATTCTGCAAATTCTAGAATCGATTCTTTGACTATTTTATTAATTTAAAAAATTCTTAGAAAAAAATTGATTCTCCTAAGCAAAGAATTGATTCTCTTCAGCAAAAAGCTGATTCTCCAGCATTACAAAATTGAAGTTTGATTCGGTAAAGTCCTGAAATCGATTTTGTGTCCTAAAGAATCGATTCTCTAGCACATAGAATCATTTCTCCTTATAAAAGAATCGATTCATTTACTGACAAAAACTTGTAACAGCTAATTTTAATAAAATGGTTCCATTCCATCTGACTTGCAACATTCCAATACTTTGAAAATGCTATAAATAGGTATGTTGAGGTATCATTTGATACACAACACTTCCTTTAAGCTTTCTTGAGTTCATATATCAAATTTTTTTTATACAATTTCAAAGTTATTTATATAGAATTTGAGAGATATATAAATTTGTGTTCATTAGAGCTTGATTTGTATTCATTCACTCTTTTTAAGAGTATTCAATTTCTGTTTTCTTAAGTTATGAAAAGAGATTTTTGTAACTCTTCTTGTTGGGTTATTTACAATGAGATTCTCTAAAGTTGTGAGGCATGTTTATACACTATATTCAGTGAGGATACTAAAGAGGTGGAGAATTCTTAGAGAAGGTATCTCAAAGTGGAGTGGCTTAATGTACGAGTGGTGGTCATAATCGTGAAGTGTACATTATGTGCTCATTGTTATAGCGGTTTGTCGAACACCCTAGAAGTTTGGTGATATAATAGAAATCTTTGACACCTTGGTGGGGAGGACTGGACGTAGACAAAGAGGTTACATCAAACTAAAAATATATCGTCGTTTGCAATCTCTCTAAACTTTTTTTTTGGGTAGATTGAGGGGCTTTTGACAAAGAAAAACTAAAAGGTTACATTACGAGGCATAGGAGCCCCAAAAGCATCATTAACAACTATGGAACTAAGTAAGGGTGGAGGTGAGTTCCAATATCTAATCTCCAGGTTCTGTTCGAGGCTATGGGTAGCAAGCCAATCCGCACATCTGTTCGCTTCTCGATAGATATGTGTGAATCTAATTTTCCAGTCTCCATCGATAAGGGTTCTTATTCTATGATATAGTGCTGAACCCGAACTCGTCTTCTCCTAGTGACTTAAAATGCTCTCCACCACCGCTTTTGAATCACATTTCACCCACACTTTTGAAAAACCCAACGTTTTTGCCATCTCTAAACCAATACGCACTCCCCAGAGCTCAGCTATGAAGGCTGTGCAGAAACCAATATTTTTAGAAAAACCTATTATCCACTGGCCGTCACTATTTCTAATCACTCCACCACATCCTGCCTTACCTGGGTTGTTTTTTGCCGCTCCATCTGTATTCAATTTTACCCAACCATCTGAGGATCTATCCCACTTAATATTTATGAGAGTATATTGCTTAAAGTTAGGTCCATTTTGCCTAAAAATTTCCTAAATTTTCAAAGCATCTTCTTGAATAATCAAGTGTGTCATTGGAGGTCTTCTATAAAGATATTGGAAGATTTTCATGTTCCTCCAACTCCAGAGTTTGAAACAAGCCACCATGAAAGTGTTAACCCACTCCACTTGAACCGAGTTACCTCAATCGAAGTTTAAACTCCGCTGAATCCATTCCTTCCCCTGGACGTTGAAGAATAAAGGCAGGGCATCTGGTTTGACCAACCTCTTGCACACCTTCTTGGCTTCAATGAAGTCTCTGAGAACATGAATTGTATCTTCGATCTGATTGTTGCAATTATGGCAATTGAGGGAATTTCCATGCCACTTTTGCCTCCTTGAGTTTGTTGGCAGTTTCCCATGAGCAGCTAACCACATAAAAATTTTTTATCCTCTGAGGTCCTTTCCAATGCCAAATCTGATTCCACATACTGTTCTAACAAGTTGGTAGATTAGCCAAAGCTTTATAAGCCGACTTGACCGAAAATTTGCCATCCTCCGAATGTCTCCATGCTATATTGTCATGAGGGTCAGTTTCCTTTGGGGCAGGGATTGCATTGATTCGAAGGATGAATTCTTTGAGCAAGTACTTTCTGAGCTCCTCCATATTCCATTTGCCATCCTGAGTAACTAAATCTGCTACCCATGCCTCTTCATCAAAATTGGGGCCATTTGTATTTGCATGCTCAATTAGGCATCCATTCATGTTAAGCCAGTCCTCCTTCCAAAATCTGGTGTGTTTGCCATCTCCAACTCTGTGAACAGTACTTTCGGCTATAAAGGGCCAAATCTGTTGGAGAGCTTTCCATAGTCTCGAACAATTTGCTTTGGCATAAGGATTGAACGTTTGATCTCCTGAATTGTATTTATACCATAACACTTTGGTCCACAATGAAGACGACTCTGTTATCATTCCCCAGCACAACTTTGCTAGGAAAGCCATATTCATAACATCTAATTTCCTCAAGCCTAACCCACCAGCCTCCTTGGAAAAACACAAAGTATTCCAATTTATGAGGTGTGCCTTTCTCTTATTTTGGTCGTCACCCCAGATAAAGCGTCGTTGTTCTTTCTCCACCTGATTGCAGATCGACTTTGGGATCTTGCTATGTTGCATCGAAAAAAAGGCTATAGGTGTGATGGCTGATTGAGCTAGAACCACTCTCCCTGCCATTGATAAGCTATCTCGTTTTCATCCCTGCAAACGACCCTTCACCTTGTCAATAATATGACTGTAGCTTTGGTTGGTGCCTCTTCCTTCCAAGATGTATGCCTCCAAATATCTACCAACTTCCCTTGTCTCTTTGAAATCTGCAAGATCAACAATCTCCTGTCTCTTAGCCGGGTTAACCTTCTTGGAGAAGAAAACTTGTGTTTTTTGGCCATTCACTATTTGTCCTGATGCTTCACAAAATTTATCCAAACAGGATTTAATAACCTCCATTTGACTGCACGAAGCTTCTCCAAAAAGCATCAGGTCATCTGCAAACATCAAATGTGAGATGGGCAGACCATGCTTACCAATTCTGAAAGGCCTCCATTCGCCATTGACAACCTTATCCTCAATCAAATGCGCTAATCTGTCCATGCAAATAACAAAAATATAGGAAGACAAAGGGTCCCTGATAAACCCATATTTTATGATATATTTTATGCTTAGTTTGAGTGATTTATTTAATCCTTCACCCACTTATTCATATTAATTGCATGGTTTTACTTTCCCTTCCTTATTATGTGATGTATGTGAAAAACATGTTTCCTATGCTTTAAAATTAATTATTTTAATTACCTTTATTTCCATTCAATGTCGTGATTAGTGTGTTGAGTAGTTTCAGATCTTCTAAGGCAGGAATGACTTAAAGGATGGAAAGGAAACATACAAAAATGGAAGGAAAGCACGGAGTTTTTGGAGAAATTGGCATCCACGCGATCGCATGGACGACGCGACCGCATGCCAAGCGCGAAGAAGCAGCGACGCAGCCGCATGACTGACGCGACCGCGCGCCTCGAGCGAAACACATATGACGCGGTCGCATGACTGACGCGACCGCGTGACCCACGCGGACGCGTGACAGAGGCCACGCACCAGAAATTGCAGAAAACGCTCATAGCGAATTCTGAAGCCCTTTTTGGCCCAAATCCAAGTCCAGAAA
>NC_029793.2:24808958-24812048 GCF_000816755.2 Arachis ipaensis
AAATCAGTAACTCAGGAGTTATCAAACTCAAATATGATTGATAATTGTTATCTTTGTTAATTAAATTGAACTTCAATAATCCCAATCTTTTCTTAGGAAATAAATAGGATCCGAAGATCAAACCAATTAATCCCTTGACCTTCCTTTATCTTAGTAAAGGTTAACAAAGTGGAATTAAGATTCAATTCTCATCATCATTGATAAGGATAACTAGGATAGGACCTCTAATTTCTCATACCTTGCCAAAAGTCAATTTACAGTTATTTATTTATTTTACTTGCCATTTAAATTGCTTGTTCTTTATTTACTTTAATTTCTAATTAAACTATTCACTCCTCATTCTCAAAACCCCAATTTACAATCTCCATAACCAATAATAAGAACATACTTCCCTGCAGTTCCTTGAGAAGACGACCCGAGGTTTAAATACTCGGTTATCAAATTTAAAGGGGTTTGTTACTTGTGACAACCAAACGTTTGTACGAAGGGATTTCTGTTGGTTCAGAGACTGTATCTACAACGCGACTGTTTTTATAAAATTCTTTACTGGCAAAAATTCCAACGTCAAAATGGCGCCGTTGCCGGGGAACTGCAATCGTGTGCCTTGTTATTGGTTATTGTAAATATTTTTCTTTCACTTGTTTATTTGTCTTTATTTTTCCCTTTTTATTTTTATTAGCTACTATGAATTCTCACCCCTTTCGCTTTGAGTTTGGTTCTAATGTTATTGAAATGAATGGAAGTTATAATAGGAACATGCATCAAGGTCAGAGCAATCAAAGATGGATGGAGCCAAGAGGATCTGATCAACCCTTTAGACAACAACACCCTCCAAGATATCATGGACAAAGACCATTCTACAATGCATACCAAGCAAATAGACATGGTGGACAACCTTGTAATTACCAACAAGCCCCACCCTCTGCTTATAAGCCATCCTCTCAACGTAACTTCAAACCACCACACTCACAAGCTCCTTTTCACCATTCACCACCGTATGATCCTCATTTACCCCAGTTCCAATCCAATCACTCCCAAATACCACCACTTCCCCCTGTGCCATATCCAAATCTATCACCCCGAGAATCAGAGGTTCGCCTCAAGGAAACAGTAAATCGACTTCAAACAACCCTTCATCAACTGGAGCAAGCAGTAAGTCAATTATCTTCTAGACGTTCGAACATTCAAGGACCTCCCACAGCCCCATGTGGACAATCTAACGAAGAGCGTAGTATGAAATAGATACTAGAAACTCCAGTGGACAAGACAGAGCATGGCTTCGTACTGGAACAAGTAGAGGAAGCTGTTATTATTGAAGAAGAAGAGTTGGTTGAAGACTTAGGAGACGCTGAACTTCCATGGGAATCCAGAGTTGTGGAAAATTCTATCAAGGACGTTACAATTGATGCTAAGGAGGATTGTGCGCAGTCCCCAAGGCAGTTATTTCATGAAGAACTAGACAGAATAATCCAAGAAGCAAGTTTCCTTGATGACAATAATCTCAAGTCAAGTTCTTCTAGCAATGAGCTTGCATCCGCAAGTGAATTCTCTAAGATCGAAGAATCTTCCCCAAGCGAATACGAAGATGATACGGAGGTAGATTTCTCTTAACCTCCAGTCTATGACTTAAGTGATGAGGAAGACATAGATGGCTTTGATCAGGACATGGATACATTTGAAGAATCTTGCAAGGAAGTGGAGAATTTCACAGAAGAGCACAAGGAAGTAGAACTCACAGAACCACTGGAACCACCTATCCCAAGGCCATTACCACCCAATACAAGTTTTAAGTGGGTACAATCCTTAACCTTTAACTGTATTTTTCCACTTGAATATGGTTTGCTTGAAACAGATGGCCAGCTTAGAGCTCTCTGCGGCTTTAAGAGTAAAAGGGAAATGGCTCGTACTCAGAGCTGGTGCACAAGGTTCAATAAGGTTCCATGCTTCAACTCAAAGTGCACGGATTGGCACCATGATCAATCGGATGGATCTCGGAAAATGTTTGGTTATCCTGGTGAGAATCTAATTTCTAAACCGCCCAGATGGAAAAGTATAGATCAAGACGAAGGCGGATTTAACAGCAAAGTTTGGGATCCTGGAATTTATGCTGACATTCGTCACTCCGGGAGCCTGACAATCTGTTTGAAGCTGCTCAGAAGCTTCACATGCCTAGTTTGGGACCCCGGAGACTATTGGCATTCCAAGCATTGGTGGAAATTTCTGGATGAATTTAAGCATAAGCCGCCATAACAGAAAGCTCATCCAATGTCCAACTTAAGGACTTTAACTAAAAGTGCTAGGTGGGAGACAACCCACCATGGTATGATCGTCCCTTTTTCAATTTTTATTTAGTTTTATTTGTTTTCAAGTTTTATTTCATTTTATTATATTGAACCTAGAGTTTTGCATTGCATTCATATTAATCATTGCATTCTGCATACTGCATAAAAAAAAGGGTGCGCGACGCGACCGCATCATTCATGCGATGCGTCAAGTTGCGAAAAACACTTCCCACGCGACCGCGTCATTCACGCGGCCGCGTGATCTGGAGATCGGCGTAAAGATCCAACGTCCAGAAAGTTAGGCTGGAATCGTGCGGCCATTGTGCGTTTTGCACAAATGACCCACGCGATCGCGTCACTTACGCGATCGCATCCCTTGCACAACCTCAATCCCACGCGACAGCGTGAGCGACGCGATCGCGTCGCATGGATTGCACAACACCCCAAAAGGAGACAGAGAGTTGCGCTGAAACGACGCTGGAATCGTGCGTTTAGCACAATTTCCAGCGACGTGATCGCATGTCTCATGCGATCGCGTCATTCACTTTTTTAGCTATTCCATACGATCGCGCCACTGACGCGATCGCATCAACCACCATTTCAGCCCAACCACGCAACCGCGTGCCCCACGCGATCGCGTGGATTCAAATTTATAACCCCCCCAGTCACGCGAACCCTACCAGCCCCCCAAACCCCTCTCCTCCCTCTCTTCATCTCCGATCACACCACCACCACCCAGCCACCATCACCGAACCACCATCACGCCGCCGACCACCCAGACGCCGCCGCCACCCACCCCCTTCCTCCT
>NC_029793.2:24817282-24834677 GCF_000816755.2 Arachis ipaensis
CTCCCTGCCCCTGAACAGCAGCCACCGCCGTCATCCCCAGCCACCTCTCTGCCCTACTCTCTTTCTTACGCCTACTAGGTTCCGACGAACGCCACCCTTCTATCCTTCGTAGTTAATTCATATTTTTCTGTTTTTGTTCATATTTAGGCTAGTTAGATATGCATGTTGTAGTGGATTCTAGGTTGTTAGGTATCCTAGGATGTGGTTAGTGGATTTAGGCCTATTTAATTGCGCTGTTCGTGTTTCTTGCTTTATAATTTTCGCAATTCTGCTGTTGCTGTATGTTAGTCATGTTCATATGATTGTTCTTCAAGTTCATGCTGCTATGCTCTTTCTTGTTCATACTATTTAACTACAGCTTTAATTTTGATTCATATGAACTATTCTGTTGCTGTTTATTTTCCGGGACAATCCAATTTTAGCCGGAATGCTGCCCAAATTTCTGTAAAATGTTTCCATTCATGTCTTGGTTTTGGCGTTTTCAACTATGCTTTCCTTAGATTTAACCAAACCATTTCCAGTAAAGTTTGCAAACCGATACTGTGAGCTGAAGTATCCGGTGTTTGCAATCTCCAGGAATCTGTACCTGGAGAGGACCTTGAAAATCCTAGAAGAACTCCAGCAATACACCTCTGATCAGATCAAACAAAGAGGCTGGTTCTTCCTGGAGAGAAACCTGACTGAGGTCAATGCATCTTGGGTTAGGAAATTCTACTGCAATTACTTCAAAACCTCCCTAGATGCAGTGAACCTTAGAGGAAAGCATATTCTGGTCACTGAAGAGGCCATTGAAGATGTTCTGAAGCTTCTGCCTAAAACTGATCAGCTGGATGGTTATCAGAAAGCTGAGGAAGATATGCACTTCATGAAGTTTGATTGGGATGCAGTCAAGGCCAGGATAGCCCTTGACCCGACCGTTCCTTGGATTATGGGTCAGAACACCACCATGCCAAAGGGAATCAAGCGGATTTACCTGAATGATGAGGCTCGGCTATGGCATTAGATACTTAGCAATTTTGTCATGCCGAGTACTCACGAGACTGAGATACCAGCCGCTATGATCACCCTCCTATGGTGTGTGATGGAGGGTAAGGACCTGTACCTGCCACGCTTTATCCGGTACTATATGGCCAGGGTCCACGTCCGAGGCACTCTTCCCTTTCCTTATCTGATTACACAGCTAGGCCATCGAGCTGACGTGCCTTGGGAGGATGCTGATGAAAAGCCACCTGCTGCAGAATGCAATAAGATTATCCCTCACAGCAGGAACTTTTGGCTTTGGGCTATAGACCTCCATTCTTCACAGCCCCTGGTGACACAGCCACACCATCTGCCGGCCCCTCTTCCTCTACAGCTACCCCTGCCACCACCACTGCACCTCCACCTGCCCCAGAGCCCATCTATCATCTAGTGCACTGCCTGTTTCGACAACTTGACCAGATGGAGCGTCGCAACAAGCGACGCTATGAGCACCTGAAGCTGATGATACGCTCTGGCGACATCCCCTCCGAGCCTGACACACCATCCGAGGCATCTGAGGAGGAGGCAAATGATCACGAGGCAGAGACCCATCCCCAGAGCGAGGCTGCACAGGCAGACACAGAGCAGGCCGCATCACATCAGGAGGCTCCGCCTCAGATTCAGGCTGTAGACCCCGAGATCCCTATCCAGTCAGCACCTCCTCTGCAGCAGGCAGATTCTCCGACCGCCACCACAGAGACTCCAGCTACCCGCCCTTCCAGTGATGACACCCCTTCACACCCTGTTTGAGTGAGCATCAGGGACGATGCTTCATTTTAAGTGTGGGGAGGTCGCCATCTTTGGCGTACATTTTTTTGGTGAACCACTGCAGACTCTTTTCATTTTATTTTGCTACTTTTCTGTATTTTTCTTTTTATTTTTATTTTTATTTCCTCAGTACTTATATATTGCTATTTTTATGTATTTCTACTCTATTTCTGCATTTTGCATTTTAGTTCATATTTTAGCCATTTAGTTTAGTTGTAATTCTAACTTATTAGTTATAGAAATTGTGGATTAATTAGTATAGTTTACCCTTTTTAGCATAAGATAGCTTAGTTTAATTTGAAAATATAAAAAGGAAGTAAACTAAGGACTTAAACATAATAACAACAATCCACCCACCTTATATATATAGCATTACATGTTAGTTAGTTAACAACATTTCATCAAGGAGAAACACTAGAACTTTAAAGCCACCTTAAGTTTTACATTGAGAATAATGGGAACTTTTAATTTTACTTGCATAACATACATAATTGATATATGATTTCTGAGTTAGAGAACACACAGCTTGTGAGTTTTGAGCTTAATTGTATGGTTACATTCAAACCATAATTTTTATTCCTGTGTGTTCCGCCCTTCTTTTTATTCTGGTGTTTTTTACTTTGTTTTAATCTATATGTCCATTATAGAATAGAAATACATACCAAGAGAGTGATTGAGGCCATTGTTTGATCTTTAGCTCACTTATCCCAAAATAGCCTACCCTTTTACATCACCCCTGTTAGCCCCCTTGAGCCTTTAAATCCCTTTTTTTTCCTATAAACCACATTACTAGCCTTAAGCAGAAAAACAAAATAAAAAATCCCAAGTTGAATCCTTGGTTAGCTTAAGATAGGAAGTATGTATGGTTTAAATGTGGGAAAAACCTATTGGAAACATGGATAATAAAAGCAAAAGGGTAGAAAAGTTGAAAAGAATAAAATAATTCAAAATAAAAGTTTCGGGAAGCATGCTCATGTGAAATCAAAATTACCATGTGTATTAAAAAAAATATTATTTTTCAGTAGTTGAATAAAAGGGACACAGAAGAATTCCCCAAATGTGAAATAAAGCAATGCATATGGGATAAAAATAATAAACATTGAAACATGAGCATGTAACATCAAAAGTGGAAAAATATGGGAAAATAGGTAAAGAAGCTTTGCTTTAGAAAGTATGTATGTTAGGTGAGATCTTAGACTAATTAAGGATTCACTTATTAGCTCACTTAGCCTTATACATATATCCTTACCTTTACCTTGGCCCCATTACAACCTTAACTAAAGACCTCATGATTTTTGGTATGTCTATATTCTATAATTGTTGATTGGTTAGATGAAGAACAAAGTTATAGGAAGTAAGAATAAAAAGAAGAATAGAGTGATTAACCCAATAAACACTGAGTGACTAGAGAGTAAACACAACATCCAGTGAGGGTTCAATAGCACATTAACATATATCTCTGCTAAAATTATTAATTGTCTTGCAAGTTTATAAAATATTTTTCTCTCACATCTCAATTGTAAAGGCACTTTATCAACTATCTAAGGTTTGGCTATATATATATATATGACTCCTTGAGAATGTGAATTAATTCAACTACATGCAAGCTTTATATACAAGTGAATAAAAACTAGAATTGCATGATGCATCGTTCATTTAGGTAGTTACATTTAGATTAGATTGTATTGCATAACATTCTATCACTTTAACCTAACATTACTCTTGGATTTAGCATGAGGACATGCTATTGTTTAAGTGTGGGGAGGTTGATAAACCCATATTTTATGATATATTTTATACTTAGTTTGAGTGATTTATTCAATCCTTCACCCACTTATTCATATTAATTGCATGGTTTTACTTTCCCTTCCTTATTATGTGATGTATGTGAAAAATATGTCTCCTATGCTTTAAAATTAATTATTTTAATTACCTTTATTTCCATTCGATGCCGTGATTAGTGTGTTGAGTAGTTTCAGATCTTCTAAGGCAGGAATGACTTAAAGGATGGAAAGAAAACATACAAAAATGGAAGGAAAGCACAAAACGGAGTTTCTGGAGAAATTGGCATCCACGCGATCGCATGGACGACGCGGCCGCATGCCAAGCGCAAAGAAGCAGCGACGCGGCCGCATGACTGACGCGACCGTGCGCCTCGAGCGAAACACATATGACGCGGTCGCATGACTGACGCGATCGCGCAACAAGAAAAACTCCGAATGACGCGACCGCGTGACCCACGCGGATGCGTGACAAAGGCCACGCACCAGAAATTGCAGAAAACGCTCATAGCGAATTCTGAAGCCCTTTTTGGCCCAAATCCAAGTCCAGAAAGCATAGACCAGAGGTTATGAAGTGGGAGAATGCATCCATTCAAGGAGAGTCTCTACTTTAGTTAGTTTTCATGATTTAGATTTAGTTTAGAGAGAGGTTCTCTCCTCTCTCTTCTCTCTTTAGGATTAGGATTTAGAATTAGGATTTTATTCGCTTTCCAGATTATCTCTTTATCAGGTTCAATATTCCTTTTTATTTACTTTTTCAATTTGATTTATGAATTCTTCTATGTTACAGATTATTCCTTTGAATTAATGTTATTTGAGGTATTTCAGTTTAATATTGCTTTCTTTTATTGATGTTGCTATTATTCCTAAATCTGAATACATTTTTATTCCAGTAGATTTACTTTTTTTCTTTTGGTCTTGGTTAAGAAATCAGTAACTCAGGAGTTATCAAACTCAAACATGAATGATAATTGTTATCTTTGTTAATTAAACTGAACTTCAATAATCCCAATCTTTTCTTAGGAAATAAATAGGATCCGAAGATCAAACCAATTAATCCCTTGACCTTCCTTTATCTTAGTAAAGGTTAACAAAGTGGAATTAAGATTCAATTCTCATCATCATTGATAAGGATAACTAGGATATGACCTCTAATTTCTCATACCTTGCCAAAAGTCTATTTATAGTCATTTATTTATTTTACTTGCCATTTAAATTGCTTGTTCTTCATTTACTTTAATTGCTAATTAAGCTATTCACTCCTCATTCTCAAAACCCCAATTTACAATCTCTATAACCAATAATAAGAACATACTTCCCTGCAGTTCCTTGAGAAGACGACCCGAGGTTTATGTAACACCCTAATATTCAAATCCTTATGCTCGAGTCATAAGTCAATGATATTACAGTGGTACGACTCTCAGGTGGATTTTTAATATATAAAAGTAGGTAATTTCGAAAGGAGTATTAATCAAGAAGCCTGAAAAGAGTAAAAATAAAATCGCGAAGACGTATCACTCACGTTTCGACAACAAAAGATAAACCGTGAAGCCGAAAGCGATATACGGACAAGGCATAGAGGAGATTAAGAGGTAGATCACAGATAGATACATATAACATAAGTAAATAGCCACTAGTCGCGACCCGCGAAGTTTAGACCAGCTAGGGTACAGTATGAAAGTAGTTGACAACAGTATATCCTAATCTCTCCCGAAGGAAACATGAGAGCCTCTATAGGCAAATTCAAAAGAGTTCAATACATAATATAATCTTTTCAAGACAAAGGTGGAGAGATTCTAAGCAAAACACAAAGTAGAGAAAATAAAGATCTTCGCCATCTCTCAGACGACCCACAACTCACTTCTGAGCACCTGGACCTGTATCTGAAAAACAAGAGATATATACGGAATGAGAACCCCGGGCCCATGGGTTCCCAGTACGGTAAAAGTGCCAAATAAATACAATGCACTGCAATAAAAACTCACTAAGCTTCCTAAACTCCTTCACCAATTATCCATCCTAGGTTCTCGCTAATCCATGAATAGGCAACTGTCATAAGGGGGTGCTAAATCTAATTCATGTTTCACATGTTTCCCAACTCGCTGACTCTTCCACGAATCAGACTCAAAATTATAAGCAAAACCATCACCAGTTGTTCTACCTCAACAATTCTATATCAATACATCATACCTTCACCTGGAGCTAGTGAAACCACATCACTGCGTCTATCCAGGGAGTTCAAATTATCTCATTCAATGATCATCATCATCATGCAATTGCATCATCGATTCATCTCAACAAGAACAACCCTCAACATCCACCGACACTAGCATGAGGGCCTCCCAGATGTACAAACACAAGCAATACAGGCAAGTAATACACAAATAAGGTACAAGTAGAACAAGTAGCACATAATCAGGTAACATAGCATATGTGATGTAGAAATCCAAAACAAATAGGCAAACTCAAACAATTCAAACATATGCAAATGATGAATGCCTGCCCTATGGCTGATGATATCATCTGTCGGTTATATAGCCAACCCGACATGTCCTGGTAGCTAACCATTGGACAGAAACACCCCTTGCGGAGCAAGTAGGTTTGAGTTACAACCCCTTTGCTAATGCCCGCTCAACCCAGAGCCAGTGAAATAACCACTACTGCGGCTACTACCCAGGCGGGTGTTTAAAAGCTCAACCTGGAGCGAGTGGATTCACCACTACTGCCGCTACTACCCAGGCGTCACAATCTCTGACATGGAGCAAGTGGGACGAACCACAACCCTTGCTACTGCCCAGGATCTCAAAACATATATTCGTTCAGTTTAAAAGCAATCATCATTATTATCAAATCTCAAACATTAACCTGGAGTAAGCGGGATGAACCACCACCCTTACTACTACCCAGGTATCACAAATACACATTTATTCAAAACTTCATAATTAAACTCATTTATCATAAACATCATTTCCCGTCTCATACCCGGAGCAAGTGGACAATGCC
This sequence comes from Arachis ipaensis, assembly GCF_000816755.2. Lineage (NCBI taxonomy): Eukaryota > Viridiplantae > Streptophyta > Magnoliopsida > Fabales > Fabaceae > Arachis > Arachis ipaensis. The sequence continues at coordinate 24,823,855 of NC_029793.2, forward strand.
ACTGCCTACTACCCGGGGTCATACATCACATTTCAACATTTTCCATTATTATCCATTTAACACATTCATTCATTAATCATATATGCTTTTATACTCAGCCATAACCAATAATGGCTTTGCCATAACTCAGCAATAACTCAGCCATCCGGCTCATGGTTCAATCAAGAACCATCCATTTATCAATAAATATAGCCCTTCGACTCATGGCATACACGGTACTTCCACCGTCATCCTTCATATCTCATATAATCATCTTTGATCATCATTGATCATAACTTTTCCCCTTGCTTCACTCGCAAGTTACCACATCCCCTAGCTCCTTTCTTATTTCTAGGCATATCATAATAATTTAATACATAAGGGGTGAGATCGGAGGCTTAGAAGCATGAGATTTGACTTTTAAAACTCAAAAATCAACTTTGGCATGAAAACAGGGCCACGCGTACGTGCACGCATGGATGGCCACAAAACTCATCGACGCGCAAGCGTCATACGCGCGGACACGCGGATTAAAAAATAGCCAAACGGCGCGTATGCGTCGGCCACGCGTACGCGTGGGTGCACTTGGTCCCAGGCACAAAACTGGCACAACTCTGGCACAACTCTCGGGAAAATGGCTGGGCATTTGGTGCAGCGCATCGACGCGCCTACGCACACCACGCGCACGCGTGGATGGTGCCTTCTTGAAGAACGACGCGTACGCGCCAAGTGCGCCTACGCGTGGAGGGTCATTCTGCTAAAAATTTTCTAAGTTAAAAGCTGCAGAATTCACAGATTCAACCCCCAATCTCCCGACGGACATAACTTTCTCATTTTAAATCGTTTTTTGCCCGTTCTTTGAACGACATGGACATCCCAGATCCAATTTCACTTCTAAACAAGTTTGGCACAAAATAAAAATCCGCAGTCCAAGTTATGTCCCATCAAAGCATGCCCAAAAACTATGTTTTCACACAAAACCACAAAGTGCCATTTTCAAAACAAGCCATTTTCAACTCTTTTCAAAATCAACCAAAACATGCCAATTTCTTCCTTTTTTGAAATCAATCAAAATATATCAAACTCAACATCAAGCCTCCTCAACTCATACATTAACACCTTACCACAATTTACAAAACTGCCATATAACCATTTTTACCCATTTCAAACAAATGGCTAAATTACAAACACATTAACATGTCATACATCCTTCCTCATCCCAATTTCCAACAATACTATTTCCAATCAACCATCATTATACGTAATCAATATCATACTCACTATCACGTGGTTTCACCCACAAATCAACCTTAATCATTCCTTTCGAAGGATGTGGATTTAGGTTGTCTTGGTGATGTACCAATTGATTTAGTCTTTTATTATTAAATGTGTATAAAAAAATTAGTTAGGATAATAAATTATCTGTAATTTAATTAAAATATTTTAAGTTCAAGTTTTAGAAATAAAAAAATATTTTTTTATAAATTATATATAATGAATAGTATTTTAAAAATAAAAGTGTACACCAATTCTTTTTATTTTTTATATTTTTATATCATTAATAATGTTTAACAAAATTTATGTTAGTATACATATTTTTGCCCCCACTCCTAAAATTTTTTGAGTCCGTCACTGCTTGATGACATTGCACATGGTACTTTAACCGGTTCGACTCGATCACCCGGTACTCAGCAGACCTGTGAATACTTTAGTTCTTCATACTCTGCAGCACTGCATCTCGGCATTTGAACCTGTGACCAACCTGAAACTCTACCCCACCGTTTAGATTGTAATCCTCATCCCCCATGTTGGAAAACGGAGTCCTCTCATGTATGGTGTCCAGATCCAGACTATGATAGTGACTTGGTACTGCTGATAGTGCCGAATTGAGTAGGGTGGAGGCAAGACATGGCGCGCCGCAGTCTCAGCGGGCGTCTCCGGTACAAACTCCTCCTCCTCGCCCCCTTCAGAAGAATTACTATCGGCACTATCTGCCACGTATTCTTCATCTGACTCTTCATCACCCTCCTCCACCTTTTCTACTGGAATGGCGCATGAATGGGTGTGCGAGAGGTCTGTTGTCTTGTACGTAGGTCGAGTGTACAGAATCACCACGACCAACATCTCCAACTTCGGCGGAAAGCTCCATCACTTGTTCCGCCATGATTCTCCCATGGATGTCGAACATGAGCCGCACATGCTCGTCCCCTAGAAGTCGAAATAGTCGAAACCGGAAAACTCCATTACCCATGGGTGCCAGCAACCTATACCCCACCCTTTCGGCCTCCCTCGTTTCTGTACCACCGAGGTTGCTCAATATCAAACTCTTCAACTCGGACAACGTACTTACACGCTGAGTTTGCAACACTATTGGATTGTCACACTCAAATATCATCCCGTTGTCGTCATTTCTCATATGACAATTGGGGTAAACACACAACTATGTAAACGAGGTTACTAGCCAATGTTGCCTTATTTTTGTGAGAAAAACGTGATAAAAAAAGATACGAAATATGTGTGGAGAATGTCAAGGATTACACATCTTTTTTATAACTGTTGAAAATTTGTTCCATCGTATCTCGTTTACACTATAAACTCGTTTACACTATAAACGAGATACGTACAAAATTTATCTCGTTTACAGTGTAAAGGAGATAAAAAAATATTTATTTCGGTAATAATTTTTTAAATTATTTATTTCAGTAATTATTATAATTAATTTATTTATTAAAATAAAAAATCCATATATCATCTCTATATTTATTATCCTCTACAACCCACATAGATGACGTGCTACACTATTACAAATGGAGAATAAGTACGCATTCAAATTCCAACAGCCCTAGCAAGTACTTTTCTTTGAAGGGTAATTTTTAATTTGATATGCGATAAATTATTTTAGTTTTCATAAAATCAAAGTAGTTTTTGTAGGTTGATTTAATTCATGTTTAGGTTTTGATATGATTCATATTTATTATTTATAGAACCTATCTTAACACATTTAACTACTAAAAGAGCTTAGACAATTAATGTAGCTTTGGTTTTCATTCACAAATCAATTAAATTCTTAAGCTTTTTCAAAGAATCAATTTGGTCTTAAATTTTACAACCATTAATCCTTTCAACAAATTTCGTTCCTAACTTTTCGAATTAAAAATATTATAGTTATACAAAAAGTTAATCACTAAAATAGCTATTATATATTTATACCTAAATATATAGTTTAATTTTTTTAATATATAGAATGGTTGCTTTTATAATTATAAACTAAATTAATCTTTTTTACACATTCTATAATTTTCATTTTAAAGATATTAAAATAGAGTTTAATTTTGATGGAGTGTAAAACATTTTACACAATCGTGTAATCATATCCGTTCTTTTAGATAACAATTCATAGGATCAATATGAAAGGTAGTTATTTTTGTTGATGTGACCTAATGTAATTGAATGTACGTATAAAATTACTTTACACTGTCAGTATATTAAAATTAAATTCATTAAAATAATATAAATAATAAATAAACAAAATTTTAAGATACCAAAAAATCAATGTTTTTATATTTTTATTTAGAGGAGTGTTAAGGAGCCAAGAATTTTTGTGTTTTATAACCATCAATTGACCATCAATAATATTTTTAATGGTATGAGATTACATCTAATTATGGGAGATCACTCACTTTTCTTTTGATGGTTAAGTGCTGGCCACAAAATACAAAAGTTGCTGACCCTAGACTTTCTCATTTATTTTTTCACAAAAATATTTATCTCTTAACATTTCTAGATCAACTTAATCTCTTATAAACAAAAATACAAAATTTGATTAGCATATGTATATCTCCCGGTTTTTGGGTAGGTAGGTTGGTGTTGGTCGCATACTTTTTATGAAGGGTTGGCAACTTTAACAGAAAACAAAGCCAATCTCCCGTCTCCATTTTCTCTGAATCTCCATTCTCTGACAAGCCACACAGTCGTTCGTTGAAGCTGCTTTCTACCTCCCATCGCTTCCATAACACGATCCGTACAACTCTCGACCCTTCTCTGTCTCTGCCTTTCACCACGTGAGTTATTTTCCCCCAAATTCTATTTGCTTTTCCCCAATTCCTTGGTTCAATATATATTTCTGAAATTTCATAATTTTTGCTCTGATTTAGTTGTTTCTGTTGCGGCTGTATAGTATAAATTGCGCTCCGATTGCGTAGTGGAAAAGATTCAAAACTATAATGGATTTGATTTCATGCTTTAAGTATCACCGATCAACTAGTATGTTAAATCTTTTACCTTCTAAATCCACTTGACGTATAAGTAACTAATAATTAGATATTGAAAATAGGAAGATTCAGTGATATTCAAGTATATATAAAACGGTTATGGAGGCCATCACTATTCTATACTAGTAGAATGCGTGTAAAATTTAATACTATTTGTTTTATACCATGAAGACATGTTTAACAATTATAATTCTAAATTATTAAGACAAAATTAAGAAATGCATTGGAAAGTACGTCACTTCTAAACTCCTTTTTTTGGGGATAACTCTCTCTTTTTAAGCTTTATTCTAAACTTACACCAATTAATGATTTGAATAGAGATTTTAAAAAATATTTTTGGTTGCAAATGTTAAAAAGCGGCTTGATTGGACCACTGAAAAATAGAAAAGCAGCTTTTGCTGTTAGTGTGAATAAAGAAGGTGGTTCAATAAAAGCAGGAGGGGATATGAATCACATAAAATTTGTAAAGGAAGTGTGTAAACGGAATAGCAGCTTTAGTTGGGGAAGGGTGAAATAGGTTTTTTATATGGAATAGAGGGTGTTTTATTAAATTATGTAGTTTGAAAAAATTTGACATAAATATGGACTATCATGAAATTTGCATAGACACTTTTAAAAAAGGTACTGATGAAATATATAATTCGCTAGATTAGCCAATGCCTACCATTTCTCTGTTTTTTTTCCCCTTTGGATATGCTATATATGTGTGAAGATATGATTTCAGTATCTGGTTCTATGTGTGGCTTTTAGATTACTTCGTTATGTAATTTGTAAAGAATGTTGTTTGTTGATGATTATGGTTCTTGTGACTAGGTTTGCTTTGTTTGAGTTCAAGGTTTCGAGTAAAGCAAGATGTTGCGTGCTATAAGGCATAAGGTAGGTACCATTTCCTACTTTTGTCTGATTCGGTGCTTGGAAGCATCTGACACACTTTTGCTTTGCAGAGTATCTGCCCTGCCTTCGGTGCATTTAGAGCTTTCGCTTCTGCAGCTAAAGAGGTATGCTTTCTTCCTTTAGTTTATCTCACCTTTCATTTCACGCCTAACTTAATGCATGTTTTATGTTTTCGAAACAAAATATGTTTCTAACATATTCTAATCTATGATATAACATAACAGATGACAGTGAGAGAGGCTCTGAACTCTGCTCTTGATGAGGAAATGTCTGCTGATCCTAAAGTGTTCTTGATGGGTGAAGAGGTAATTTAGGTGCCTCATTCATACCATCATATTTTTATTTTCGAAAATGAATTCTTGCTGGTCTCTTTACTATTTTCTGTTTCTTATGATAGTTTTGGGTGTATTTAACTGCAGGTCGGAGAATACCAGGGTGCATATAAGGTTAGTTATGGGTTTCTTGGTGGCTGTGCATTTGTGAATTTGTTTTGCTATCATCTGTTTAACTTCTACTTCTTCTTACGTGTAGATTTCTAAGGGGCTGCTGGACAAGTATGGCCCTGAGAGGGTTCTTGATACTCCAATTACTGAGGTAACAAACACTTCCTTACTCGTTGATATTTGTTCAGGCACTTATTCGCAAGATCTTAATTCTGTCATTCTGCACCTCCTCTCAAATGTTTACATGTATATAACTTATCTATCCTAAATAAGACTGACTGCAACAGAAAGGGAAAAGTTTAATGCCAACAAGAACAAATAAAACAGAATCCGAATTATCACATAAGGGATAAACCCTATCCATCATTGTCACTGCTTCTGTTTTATTTTACTATTTTAGTGAGGAGACTAATTTGTTTGCTAAATATATTGCAGGCTGGCTTTGCTGGGATTGGAGTCGGTGCTGCTTACTATGGTCTAAGGCCTGTTGTGGAGTTTATGACTTTTAACTTCTCCATGCAGGTTAGAGTTTAACTTGATTAAATCCTTGAACAAAGTGTGAAGTTAAGTGTGTTATTTTACATTTTTATTAAAGCACCTATTTAATTAAAGTACTGTGATGTCTTTTGAAGTTGGTCAAATTCTTCTTGCCTGATGCTTTTTTTATTTTTTTATTTTTGGGGATAAAAGAAGAATATACTTAAGACAATGAAAAGAATCAAGTTCTTTGTGATTTGAATATCTGGGTCACATTATATGGACATTATTGAGTTCACATTTGAGTCTTGATTACATATATAAATTTTGCCTTTGTGATCGGAGGCAAACTGTTGACCTCTCTCTATATTGGAACAATGTATTCAAGTTACTGTTGGCTGTACTAATCATAAACAATATATTCAAGTTACTGTGTGGTGTTTGACTTGCAGTTTTAGTGTCACTGAAGCTCCATATGCATTAACCAGGCTTCATAGATGTTGGGCCTCATTTTTTGAATTTTTTTTGCTTCTTAATTCTGTCCTCTGTTTTAGCCACAATTCTTAATTTCTCAGAACATATTATGTTAGAATGTGAAGTTTCTTTTCTCTGCATGACAGCAATGTTGAGAAAAAATGTTGCATCAACACATGTAATGAAAGATCACCTTACTAGCTTCTTCATTAGGTTTATAATTTAACTGCTTGCTGTATTTTAATTTGTCCATAGGCAATAGATCACATCATTAATTCTGCTGCAAAATCAAACTACATGTCTGCTGGGCAAATATCTGTACCTATCGTCTTCAGAGGACCCAATGGAGCTGCTGCTGGTGTTGGTGCTCAGCACTCTCAAGTATGGACCTCTAGGCTTTCTACCTTTATGTATAAACTTTCCTCAACTAGTTTTGTGTTTCCTGTTGAGTATGCTCTGGTTACAACCTGTTGAGCACAGATATCATGGTTTTTATTTTTTATTGTATATCCAACAACTTTACTTTTTATGCAGTGTTATGCAGCTTGGTATGCCTCGTGCCCTGGGTTGAAGGTATTGGCACCATATTCATCTGAAGATGCTCGTGGCTTGCTTAAAGCCGCTATAAGGGACCCTGATCCTGTTGTTTTTCTTGAAAATGAGTTGTTGTAAGTTGTGCTTCTTGATTAATAATGCCTTTGTTCTTTTTTTTTTACCCTCTCACCTTAGCTTATATTTTCCATTCCACAATATCTATTATTCTATTGTCTATGCAGCATTTTTTGTTGAATTATTAATTAAACCTTGATCTATATAAGTGTTCAAAATTATTCTACTATCTCTTTCCTCATTTATTAAGGGTTGCTTAATAATTTATCTTTACATTACACTTGATTTTAAGTTTCTTAATAATTCCATTCAAATAAAGTGACGTATATAAAGGAATGGAGGGAGTATGTGAAACTGAAAATGAATTTGTGTATTTCCCCTTTAGATATGGTGAGTCATTCCCTGTTTCAGCCGAAGTTCTTGATTCCAGTTTTTGTCTTCCCATTGGAAAAGCAAAGGTAATATTATCTATAAACTATAATATATGAAATACCTGTCTATAGACTCTGAATCCTTGTTTTTCATAATGCATTTTATTAACAGATTGAGAGAGAAGGAAAAGATGTTACTATTACAGCCTATTCAAAAATGGTTGGCTATGCTCTTAAGGTATCTAGATATGTATTGTTTGCTTTTATATCCAATTTATTATTACTATTTGCTGAGGAATATGATAAGATAATAGGGTTCCTTGCACTAACAGGTATTGTAAATTTTGGAAGGCACTGGTCTGTTATGTGGTGTTATACGAACTTTTTAAGAACATTAGAATCTTTATTCTTTCCTTCATTTTTTATTTTTTGTAAAAGATTCAGAATCTTTTTCACACACAAAGAAGATTTTGGATATAAATAACTCTCTTGCTTGGTCCTTAGGCTGCAGAGATACTGGCGAAGGAAGGAGTCAGTGCTGAGGTAAGCTTTGCCATGGTTTGTGATTGAAACTTTGAAAGTCTTCTCCCAATGAAACCTGTGTTTCTGTTATGATAAAAATACTGAGTCAAGGATTTGTCTGCATAGGTTATAAATTTGCGTTCAATTCGGCCACTTGATAGAACCACAATTAATGCTTCAGTCAGGAAAACCAACAGATTGGTGACAGTTGAAGAAGGTTTTCCTCAGCATGGTGTTGGCGCTGAAATTTGGTTTAGCTCTTTGCATTGACCTTTTAGCTGTTAAACTTGTTAATTGTTGGAAATAAACTAACCTTCTTGCATCTCTTGAGCAGCACATCTGTAGTTGAGGAGAGTTTTGGTTATCTCGATGCACCGGTTGAGAGAATTGCCGGGGCTGATGTTCCTATGCCTTATGCTGCCAATTTAGAGAGAATGGCTGTCCCACAGGTGATTCTTCTAAAGTTAAATTTTATTTTCAGTGAATTTGCCACCCTGATTTGGATGACTCATTCTGTTATGCATATTGATTCAATAAAGCAAATAAGTATTATATATTTTCTAACCTAATAGTGTTGAGATGATTGGCTTGGTATGACACAAGTATGTCATGGAAATCAGTGTTAATTTACTGAAAGCTTTGGTACATGTGTATTGGTTAAATTTGGTTTGTTCTGTATGCCGATGTGTAGGTTGAAGATATTGTTCGTGCTGCAAAGAGAGCATGTCACAGATCTGTGCCCTTGGCTGCAACAGCTTGAGTTTATAAAGTACCAGATAATTTTATTTTATTTTGATCTCCCGGTTATGGTTAATTCTTCGGTAATCCTAGATATTACCTAAAACATTTTTTGCTCCATTTTTCACCATAAAACAGCAGAAAGAAATTGCAACCAGAGAATGCTGGTTTCAGTATGCGTAGTACTGCAGCCTAAATTTTCGGGAGTTACAGATGCTATATATTTTCTGTAAATTTCATTTATAACAATGACACAAGGCGGAAAGTTTTCTGTGTCATTTTGTAATTGGCAATAACAGAAGAAATCAACTGCTCGAATTAAGTTTCCTGAGTTCATTCTATATTTTCTGTAAAATTTGGGGAATGGCAAATTGGCAATGGCATGCTAACAGAACCACTGCAATTGGTTGTTTCCCTGCTTCCTTTACGATCGAAGCTAGTCTTGAGATATTTTATTGCTTACCCTTAAAGTTGCAAGTTTTGATAATGTTCCTAATGCATCCTTATTCTTCATATGCTAAAATCTTTTAACTCAGAGCAGAGACTATTGATGGGAACAGAGTTTTACCAATTTAATTAAACATGATACATTTAGAAGCTCAATTTTACAAAAGAAAAAAGAAATGCATCCGAAACTCTTAGTATGTGTTTGGATTAACGTTCGTAAACGGATGTTTATATAGAATTGATTTTGTAAAATTGATTTTGATCAGAAGTGAGTTGGTATTAACGTGGTTTATAGTTGGTAATTTTTATTCAAAATAGATTATAGTAAACTAAATATTGTTTGGATTATATTATTCAAAATCATTTTTAGATTAAAAATTATAAAAAATAACAAATTTAAATAATTATTTTATATTATCTTATAATTTTATTTTAGAAATAACAATAACAGTAAAACAACTCATATAAACAAAAAAATAATAGAAGTTTTATAAAAAATAATAATATGCATAAGAGAACATTGAAAAAAATATTATAAAAAAATAAACATATGAATAATAAAGGACATAATTGGTACATAGAAAATATGGTACATAGAAAATAAATTTTAGTCCAACGTGAAAAAAATGAATGTAAAAGCTAAAATTGGTAATTTTTGATAAACGTGAGTTAAAAGGTAGAAATTACTTTTGCGGTTAGAGAATAAAAAAAAGTTGACAAACATAAAAATAAAGCATTGAAGAGATTCAAATGAGGCTTCTCTCTTCTTCAACACAAGACTAAATACACTACAAAAAAGTTGTCTTTTAAAAGACAGTTTTCTTAAACTATTTTAAAAAAGTTAAAATTTTACCAAACAAATTCTATATCTATTATGAATGATTTGAAATAAATTGAGACAAATTATTTAAACGAACAAATATAAATTCTTCTACTATTTTATCTATATCATAGAATCAGTTCAGTTGTACATCTTTCCGAAAATTTAATTCATAACAAAGGTTTCAAAACAATGCAAACCATCAAACTGTGGTGCCACACTTGGTTTCCTAATGGCCTTGGTTTGTTCTTCCACTACTCTTTTTGTAGACATTGTTTCTTGATCAGATGCTGAAATTCCTTTTGTAAGTTTCTGCGTTTATAGAAATCTTGATGTTACTTTTTGGAATTATATAACATTTTATATGAACATAAATAAATAAATATCTTTTTCTTACCTTCGCATTATAGAAGAAGAATCCAACTCCGGCAGCTACAGCAGGGAGAGATGCATAAATCTTTCGCATGGCCATTGGTGTAACGGTGGATTGATAGAAAAGAATAAGAGCCTTGTGATGATATTAATATATATATATATATATGTATGAGTCCAGAGAAAATATTAAGAAGATCAGATACTTTGTTAATGATGGGAATTTGGGAAGCAAACAATGGTTTATAAAGGCACGTAACGAGTAGAAAAAAGAGAAAGCATAGTGTTTTATCTTATCTTATTTTAATTTAATCCATGTGGTAAGGAATTAAATTTAAAAGTGCTAAAAGATTTGTTCTGTTTTATTCATATTATGTACATTAGTAATAATATACGTTATTTTTAT
>NC_029793.2:24834693-24835104 GCF_000816755.2 Arachis ipaensis
TTTAAATTATGATTTAATAAAAAGAGTTCAGTTAAAATTTAATATGCTACATATTTAATCAAAATATTCATAGATAATATTTTTTATTTGATAGTGATAAAAATATTTTATTCTTATATTCTTAAATATAATTTAATGATCGTATAAATTTTTTTGTTGTTGTTTTAAAGATAAAATTAATTTTAGTCCAACAAAATCAAAGTCAAAATTAAGTTAAAATAAAAAATTAATTTGTATCAAATCTAATCAAAAGCAACTAATTTATCCATATCCGTTTAATTTTTCCTTAATTTTATCTACCGCTATTTTAAAGTGAATCTGAAATCTCTTTTTAAACAGTAAACATAAATTAAGGATCAAACCTGACTTTTGATTAGTCAACAAAAAAAAACCTGACTTTTGATTCATTAG
>NC_029793.2:24835322-24835701 GCF_000816755.2 Arachis ipaensis
CATATTTCTTTGTATAATATATATATATATATATATATTGCTGAATTATATATACATCACATAAACTTTATACCAACTAATTGAAGATACTACATAATTTTTATATAACCTGTTACCATAGAATATAATATGTGCTTGATTCGAATAACTCTTCTTTTTAAAAGAGGTAAATATCAATTCCATATTTAAAAAATTTTGTCGTTGATAAGATGATATCTAATTTTTGTTATTTTTTCGAAAAATTTTAAAATATGATAAAATTGACCTACCGTAAATTAAGTTATTTAAAGTAAAAATTTAGAGAGTGGTTTGTCCATTAACAATAATTATAATTATAAAATTTACTCACTTTTAATTTTTATAACTAGTTTCATTTTCC
>NC_029793.2:24835752-24836589 GCF_000816755.2 Arachis ipaensis
AGCAAGTAACATTAGCTTAAACTTAATGTGAGAGTCTCAAATCTGATCAGGATTCTTAATTTGGACAAAGTTCAGTCACCACAAAAAATTTGGACAAAGTCCACGTATTCGCTCTTAAATTAGCTCTAATTAGATCTCCTATGCCAGTTATAGACAGAGTAATGGGTACTTATAAGAGTGTGACAGATACTCCTTTTATGTTCCTCATTTCTATTTAAAAAAAATATCTCTCCTCTCCTTTCCATCTTCCTCTCGAATTCTCTTTAGATATCCCATTAGAAAAATAGATACCCGCACATATTTATATATTCTTTTAATTTTTGTGTAAAAGAAACTTAACCAATAAAAATATAATATAATCATCATGAAATAATCAATTCAACATAATTCATAATATGTTCATTATGAAAAATAATATTTTAAAATAAAATAAAATAAAAACATATTTCAACATAATAACATAACATAATTTTTTGACAGATACTCTTAAAGTAATAATTATTAGTATTTTTTTTATAAAAGAAAAAGAATGATAGGATTAGTAAAAAAAAATAAAATTTTTACCTAATTTTCTAAGGATAATCAGCAACTATAAAGATAAAATAAGTTACAAATTTTAATTTCTCCTAAATGTGCATTTAAAGGCAGAATCATTTCTGGATTCAAAAAGATAAAAATTACCAAACATCATCTTTTTTATTCTTTTTCTTATGTGAGCTTCTAGGAAATATGATAAGGTTAAAATGAAAGTAGTACATTGGAAATACAAAAATCTTATATGAATAATAAGAATTAATTAGCGCACACGTTCGTCCATGCACACACGTATACAGAGAT
>NC_029793.2:24836658-24836972 GCF_000816755.2 Arachis ipaensis
TATATAATATTAAAAAATTATATAAAAAATTATATAATATAAGATGTATTACAAAAATATACCATAGAGAATATATTTTAAAATATAAAACATGTGTATTTTTTACTAACGAAGTGGTCGATTCTTCGTATCATAAAATTCATCGATAATAGAATCTGCGTCAAAATTTTTAGCAATTTTTTTCAATGTAATTAAAAGACAATTAACAAAAAATTCATCTTTTATTTTGTTTTTGTAGCAGTTGAAATAGAGAGAATTAATACAAAATGAATCAAGAAAGACCATCACAAAAAGAAAAAGAATATATTTTATGG
>NC_029793.2:24844698-24845843 GCF_000816755.2 Arachis ipaensis
ACTGCTTTTAATTTTGTAATTACGTCCTTTTCATGTTAAAAATATTAAAATTAACATAATATTTTTACCAAAATACATGCAGTCAAAGATTTAATTAAATTTTTAATTATAAATATCTTCAATTTGCAAAGAAATATTCAGTTAACTCTATTATTTTTTACACTAGGAAGGACTTAATTACAAAATTAAAGCAGTGTAGGGACCCAATCGAAAGGAAAAAAAGTATAAGGACCTAATTAAAAATTTGGTGAAACTATAGGGACCAACAGAGTAATTAAACCTACTTTTTATTAACAAAGTGGTCGATTTTTCGTATCATAAAATTTATCGATAATAGAATCTGTGTTAAATTTTTTAGCAATTTTCTTTTCAATATAATTAAAAGACAATTAGTAAGAAATTAACCTTTCATTTTGTTTATGAGTTATTCTTTACAATATTCATCGCTGAAAAAGATCTCTCAGTTGTAATAGTTGAAACAGAAAGAATTAATACCAAATGAATCAAAAAGGACGCTCACAAGAAGAAAAAAAAAATCTACTTTATGGAATTTAAAAAATTTTATTTAATTAAAAATATTAATAATAATATTTTTTTTTAATTTTTAATATTATTACTTTTTAGATATTAAAAATCATTAATATTTAAATTGGACTAAATTTTTATTTATATTAGACTAAATATTAATAAATTTAAAAAAATTTAAATCATACTTAATAAGTTATTACTATTTAAATCATGAGTAAAGTATTGTTTTTGTCCTCAACGTTTGAGGTAAGTCCCAAAGTTGTCCCTAACGTTTCAATCGTCCTATTTAAGTCCCTAACGTTTCAAAATTGACTCAATGTTGTCCTAAAGTTAGGGATCCGTTAACAGAATTGGCGACAGGACAAAATTGAGACGATTTTGAAACGTTAGGGACTTAAATAGGATGAAAATGTTGGGGACAAAAATGATACATAGAAATAAATTTTAATTTTATCCTTCAATAATATCAATTTTTTACTATACACAGTATTCAATTATTTTTTAATCATATCTAAGTAAATTACACTTAATCATATTACTTTCATTTTAAATAAATTAATTTTTTTATAATTTTACTCTTAAAAATTTAGTTATCATGAAATATTTGTAGAATAATT
>NC_029793.2:24847049-24847165 GCF_000816755.2 Arachis ipaensis
AAAATTGACTCAATGTTGGTTAGGGATTAGGGATCCGTTAACAGAATTGGCGACAGGACAAAATTGAGACGATTTTGAAACGTTAGGGACTTAAATAGGATGAAAAGACAAAAATG
>NC_029793.2:24847368-24850850 GCF_000816755.2 Arachis ipaensis
GAAAAGAAAAAAATAATATATATACAATAAAATAAAAATTATATCTTTTGTCTCTAATGTATCAAAATTTTTTAAAATTATAAAAAAATAATTTTATTTAAAATAAAATAATGTGATTAAGTGTAATTTACTTAAATGTAATTAAAAAATAATTGAATACTATGTACAGTAAAAAATTGATATTATTGAAAGACAAAATTGAATTAAAAATTATTTTTATGTATCATTTTTGTCTCCAACGTTTTCGTCATATTTAAGTCCCTAACGTTTCAAAATTGTTTCAATTTTGTCCCGCAGTCAATTCTGTTAACGGATCTCTAACGGCAGGACAACATTGAATCAATTTTGAAACATTAGGGACTTAAATAGGTCGATTAAAACGTTAGGGACAACTTGAGACTTACCCCAAACGTTGGGGACAAAAATAATACTTTATTCTTAAATCATATTGTAATTATAAATGTGAATATAATTTGATTGTATTACGAAATTTAATTATAATTATGACTATTATTAATTTTGTAACACTTAAAATACACTCAAATTATTTTATTGGTGACAAAAATGTCTCTAAATTTTGTTAACAACAAAAATATCTTTAAATTATTTAAAAATATAACAAAAATACACGTTCGTAAATCAAAACGTTTTTACGTAACAAAAAAAGTGACGTGACAAACAAAACTTTCTACATTATAAAAGAGCCTCAAACATAAGTACCATTAACAAAACAAGTCTTTTTATCATAGTATTTTGACACATTTTTAAATTATTTGAATACATTTTTATCGATAATAAAAATCGGAACATTTTTGTACAAGTGCCAAAATAATTGGATGCATTTTTTGTATACCCTTTTATTTATTCGATACAGCCAATTAGTTTCTGGTGTTTCATGAAGCATGAGAGTTGAAAATAAAAGGATCATCTCGATAGCAACTGTGATTGAAATTAAGCTTTGAAATGAGGTATGCAGAAATTAAAAGTATGCGAGACAAATCTGTAAATATTAAGGGTCAACTTTAGTAACGTGACATCGAAACGAAGTTCTATAAGACGAGAATCAGGAACGAATTACACAAAGTGGGGCAATCTATATATATTATAAAAGGGTCATTCAATCACTCCACTTACCATAGGATTAGGATCCACGGTAAAAACAAAATAGCTATAGCCTATAATTACTAGTGATGAGTTTCATAATGTAAATTACAAAAAGTTTGCTCGACATAGGTCAAGTGATACCATATGCAGTAACAGCAAAACTACGCCATGATCAACATTGTGCATTGACAAGGGGGTAACCGAGATCTATTGCCAATTGGAACAAATTTTCATTCAAATTTCTTAATCAACGATAGGTCATTTAACATTTTCTCAATGGCTTCATCATCCTGCGCCCTTCCTCTAGTCTGCAACATTAACGTAACAATTGCTTTTAGGTTGATGAAACATGCTTAGCATCTTCATGAAACACAATTAAGCAAGCTTATAATTTTTCAATCAACTATTTGGCCTATTTTTATCTTCAACAAATGCATAAAAACCTTATATCAACACACATTTGAGAGGAGAAAAATCAATAACCACGGATTATTAATTCTGCATAACAGGAAATAGATGTAAGCCATGTCCAATGGGACAAATATTTGATGCTTGTAATTCCTTAGCAACTAAGACGGAACAATTTATCCGATGGACTGTGTTTAGAGGGATGACTATGAAAGGAGGAAGAGAAAAGGTAGGATATTTCCGATTACCCAAAGGAGTTTCGGTACTTTTGTAAACCGAACTAAGCCATAATAGTATGCCTATTGGTATTCTAACTTTTCTTATCAAAATAGAATTTTAAAGTTAAGATATCGATAGAAGAAGATATATTTATAATATGATTATAGATGGAACAAATGACTACTACCTTTATAGATGGAACCATAGCAATAGCTTCCTCCACAGTTTCTGGGCAGAGATTACCAAGGACACACAGCTACAACAAATTCAAGTAAACACAGATTTCATATATCATGAGGTGCAAAATGTGAAACTTGGTTCCTAAACAGACTTCATTAAGGGAACAGAGATATTACCTCAAATTCAGCCAATTGATATCGTGCAAGAATTCTGTACGTAGTTAAGATCACAAATTCACAATACCACAATCCACACACACACACACACCAAACACGTCACAAATTCACAATCCTCATGCAATGCTTTTAAAGTTTCAAGCTTAGTTCTCAACTCCACAAAATGGATTATACACTAAACTCTTCTGTAAGGTGTACTAACTAAAATACAGTAGTCCTTAATTTATCAAACAATGAACACAATTCCTCTTACAAAAATTATAATAAAATAATTTTTGTTTTTAGAAAGACTAAAGCTGAAAAGAAATAAAATGATACTACTCTAAGGAAAATTCAAAATCAAGAAAGATAATAAAAAAGTTCAGTCAATATATGAATTATGAAACAAAATTAGGTCAATCATCATTAACAAACACAAGATGAACAACATAATGTGATTGAATGTATATATTAAGGAAGAAACAGCACGCAGGCTTTTCAACTCAGTTTTGAAGGATACTCTCGGACTTGTCTAACAGCATCAGGATTTTTGTAGCGGCTAAAGCGCTTCACATACTGCAATGATTTTTCAAATACCCTGAAAATGTCAAAAAAGAAAATTAATACCATATGATGCCAAATATCTTAAAACAACTTTGTTCCTTTTCTATTTCAATTTTGTCAAGTCTATACTGGCAAGATATCAATTTTGTACAGGGAAATTATTGAAAAAGGAAGAGTCAAAATAAAGTGCTTTGTAATGGTATGGAGCAATTAAGTGCTCTAATTCCAATAGTTAAATTGGTGATTAATAAAAATCATAGGCCATCTGCTATTTTGTTTTCGCAACAAATCACGAGGTAGTGTTGTTTTTCTTTACAAATAAAAACTTGAGCGTCTAACATCCAGTCTATTCATAGCGGAGTTCCAACAGTAAATGCCGTGACAGTTCCAAGACCCTAAAAGGGAACTACATAACCAATCTTTATGCTGAACCCATCCATCAGCAAGATAAAGGATTTCACTCACTGAGAAACTTGATTCATGGGATCATCAGAAGTCTGTTGAAGCTGCTCGTACTTATGCTCAAGAATCAACGAAACTTCACAATTCATCAAACACTTCGCCTTCAAAAAATCTGGAGGAAAAAAAAAAACCTATTTTATCAGAATGAAATTTATGCTATGATACATACCATATATATCAACCAAAAATGTTCATGCAATAACACATAAAAGCATTAGAAGAACCAATCAAATTTCCGCAAGTAGTTATCACCATTAACAATTTGTTAAAATAACTAATAACTATCTCATCCTCTTTTGATAGTTTGCCTTGATACCAAAACTGTATTATTTTCATCTTTATTGCTTTGACTTGTTCCAAGTCTTTGGTCAACCTTTCCTACACCGTATA
>NC_029793.2:24851064-24861346 GCF_000816755.2 Arachis ipaensis
GAAACCTACAGATCATGCATCACATGTTCTAACTCCTGTCTTGGTTACCACTTACTATCCTTTTTTGTATCTTGTTGAGTAATTCATAATTTCCTATTTACATCATTTTCACACAAGAATCGCACAGCATTCTTCTAATCTTAACCGTATCTTACTTGTCTCCTCTAGCTCAAGTTCAAATCACATCTCATTAAAAAATATATAATAAGAAAATAAGAAAGGACACGATTACCATCTCCAATTTTCAGTTCGGCAGCATTTTCTTCCTCTTCCCCAGACATGTTTCAGGCAAAAAACTGATTCCCTGCTCAAGTGAGAATACAAACAAGTTTAAGCAATTAAATCATAGAGTATGTAATCAGTTCCAAAAATTCAAGAAATAAATAAACAAACGCAATGCCGTGTTCAAAACCCACCACGCCATAACCAGTACAACAATAATAACTTCTTAAACTCAAACCTAATACAAAGTGCAGGTGATTAAAAACTTCTAATCTATGGTATTCCAGAGATGGATATGCAATATATTGGCGTTAAATTGAAAAAACGGTGATTGAATTGTAAACAAATGGCTTTAAATATTGGAGTCGAAGTAGAAAAAGATAGGGGATCCAAGGAAGAAGCGAACCCTGAAGGAGCAAGTTGAGAGAGCGCAAGAGGATGCCCTAGCGGCACGAGAGCGAGTTGCATATAAAAAAAATTATTAATTTTTTTAAAATTACTTCTAAAATTAAAAGAGTTTATCCTGCACTGAAATTCTTTATTTTTTTTTTTAAGGAAGAGAGCATTAACTCGTTCTATTTGTTGTGTCAGAAAATTAAATTAATATTCTATTTTAAAACTCATTTTTCATTAAAAATATTCCCAAACACCTTGTTAAAAAGAATAATAACTTCTCGACGTTCAGCCATACAGTGGGTAGTATTCGACTTACCTTTCTCTCAAGTCTTTTAAACACTTTTTAAGAGAGGGGATGAGATATCCAAACTGGTTAAAACTATACAAGCCTATTACCTTTAACCTTTTTTAGACTCTCACAGTGAAGTAACAGAATATAATAATTAGAAAAACTATCTTTGAATATGTTTAAACCATGTGAATTGAAAGCTCATAACACTCGAGTGTAAAAGATCGCACTTCCACATCATCTCTGTCTTTTGGTATAAGAAATTCCCTTCTTTTATTTCTAGTGAGAGTAGAATTTGTTGGAATAAATTAATTTCAATAATCTAAATTATCCATATTGAATCACCAAAAAATATATCATAATGTGAAAACGTACCTTTATTTATAAAAGTAAAAAATTATTGGAAAAGTTTGGATTTCGTGGTTCTTTTGATCTTTCTCAACTAAAGTCTTCCGTATCCTAGGCGGCTGAATTGTGACTCTTTTGATGGGGAAAGAGCAAAACAAAGACGACTTTGGTATATTGGGACCGAAATCCTGTAGGCCTATTTATATTTGAGTACGACACCCATTAAACCCTTGAGCCCAAATAAAATAGTATCTAAAGCCCAAAAGATAATATATCTAAAATCCAAAAAGATAACTATCTAAGGAACAAAAGATAATATCTGGTTTTATTCTCATTTAATTCTAAATCAAAAGTAATAATAACTTATTCAATGAGCATTTATAACAATAAATGAAATCATAATTATATAAGTCATTTAATTTGAAATAGCATAATTTGTGATTACAATTAATATATATATTGTCCACAAACAAATTAAAAAATTAAAATAATTTCCTAACCAATAGCCATCCAAAAATTAAGGTAAACATTGGAAAAATTACCTAAGAATTTTCAAGCCTATTCTCTTCTACTAGGGACCAGGCTAGCATAAACCATCACACAAACCCAACAAAAATTACCATGTGAGAACTCAACACAAATAACCTGAGAACAAGAATCAATAATAGTATATGAGATTTTCTACCAAAGAGATAACATCCAAATACTACTAGTGTGCTCTTGTACTTTTTCAATATGAACAGAAAAATATTTTAGTCTGTACCAGAATAATTGCAACTTTTGGAAAGAACAATGAGTTTCTAAAACAATAAAAATAGAGGATTTAAAATTTGTTACCAATTATTTTAGATAAGCATGAGCCAATTAGCTACGATCTCCTCTTGTAATATTCTAATTTTTAGCACCTCATGATCGTACTAAGAGTTCGAGCGTTACTCAAGTCTAAATCTTTTTATTTTATATTATCTTTATTTAAAATCAAGCCCTTACGAATACGAATCAAAATTTTAAATAAAAAATCTAAAGGAGACTTTATTTTATAACTCTTAACCACAAAAATATATATTCACATAGTTTTATATACATAAACTTATTCAAAAACTCTTAATTACAAGTCCTGCCCCTCTAAAAGTCAAAACAATAAACAGTGAGGGAGAATAAATTCTAGGACTAAACTAAATACAGGGAATACAAATACATATATTTACAAAACTTTGTAGATCGGTCGCGGCTCTTCGCCAAGGATTCCCGGACCTATTGCTAAAAACAGAAGAACTCATGTCTCTAAGAAAATAGTTTTCTTTATTAACTCCTTAAAATTCCTCATAAGCCTTAATTAAAGCCGTTTGAAGTCACGTTCTTTAAATCACTTTACTAATGTTTGCAGCATAACAAAATAACTAATTAAACATATAAGCAAGTCACCAAGGCAAACAACACAAGTAAATAACACAATCACAGAGAAAATATAACAAGTAAAATACAATCAAATACAAATGCGCAAACAATATGATGCATGTCTATCCTAAACAGGACATGAGCTCATGCGTCGATTGTCTACCCGCAACCTGACGTTACTCGGAGCGAACTCTAAATATGATTTTTTTACTGTGTCAGTTAGGCACAATTATCATCATGGGTATGTCAGTTAGGATATCTTGGCATCACGGTAGAAACAACCTATCAGTTAGGCGAACATTCCCACATTAGCAATTTCGGGCTATGAGTCAGGCGAGCCTTTTCGCATTAGCAATTTGGCACAAGGCCCATTCACATTCCATATGCTATCAGTTAGACGGACATTCCCGCATTAGCAATCTTAGGCTATCAGTCAAGCGGGCACTTTCGCATTAGCACTTTGGCACAAAACCCATTCGACATAAAATTTTCATGATTTATTATCTGTTTCAGTTATCACTTTTATACATGGCTTCTCATTGTCTTTTTCCTTATTAGGCCTCCACATCACCAATTACATACACGTACCTCTGCATCACCGCATTATTAGACATACCTCCTCATCACCACTTATCTACACATACCTCCGCATCACCAATTAACTTTAAACCTTTCTTGGTTGTTATAGTACTACTGATTTTAGAAACCAGGACTTGGTGTTGAGTTAACTTGGCCACAATTAAATCTTGCACCATTTCCCTTAAAATTCTGTTATGGTTTTCTAAGAAAATGTAAGAAAATAGCAGGGAGCAGTGAGTTTGATAAATCCATTAAAAATCCAATTTTCACCCATTGCCTTTCAAAATTTATGATCTCAAACAAGACTCTACTAGCTTTCTGACAAATCAAATTTCAGATTATTACAATGTCATATAAAAAAGTTATGAGGTTAGAAACACAACCCTGCCTTTTAGAATTCTGTTTTCAAAGTCCAGTGAGCTACCCACACTCTTCGCAACATATCTAATTGGTTAAAAAGAGTTTTGATACGAAATTTAAACTAAAGATTGTGGACACACAAAGCTTAAAATGACAATTGGTTTCAGCTCAAATACTCACCAGAATTAAAAATTAAGTGGGTTGGAAGTTGGTACTTCTGCAATAAAGAAACAAAATTTTCTACAAAAATCATCAATTTTTAAAAATTCATTTCTCTCAAACCACTCATCAATAATTTTCGAAATTTTTGTGAGACGTTCAAAACACATTAAACTATTAAAGTTTTATCAGAAAATAGTTTTATTCAAAATTATGACTTGGACTGCTCCTGAAAATCGATTCTTTCTACTGTCAATTATGCAAAAATTCTGCCTTAAGCATTTTCAACAACTTCACATACCAAAATCCATTTTTAAACTTATAACCCTTCCCAAAATCATACGTTTAACCCCCTGTTTAGTCATTCAAAGTTGTCTTCACAGCCAACACAGCCCAGGTACCCAGAATCAACATTTTACCATAATTTCAAGTACTTAAACATAACCAAACCTTTACTTTTCTGCACTATGTCAAACATAATTTTTTATATACACTCATCATCATTCCAACACATAATAAATCTTTAATCATCATCAGTCGAGCATATAATAAATCATTAATCCTTAGCAGCAAGCACAGCCACAACTCAAACTCAACTCATAAAACTCAATTCATATTTTAATTTAACAAGCAACACCAATATCACCAACATTCACAACCAACAATTCAATCATAGTCACAGCCAAGTGTTCACAGCCAAAATCCGAACTCAAGAATAGTATAATTATTAACATATTTGAAATTATGTACTATACTTTTGGGTATTCTTAAATAAAAATTCTTAATTTTAAACTAAAACCCCTACCTTCGTATGAAATTAAAATCAACGAAAGCTTCGAAACTTTCTAACCGAACTGCTGAAGAGGAAAGCTTCAGAAATCGCCTGTGCCTCCTAGAACTCCAATTGGCTGAACTCAAGAGGAAGAGGAGTTACGTCACCGTCAACTTCTACCGAACAAAAGTGATACCATCGTGTAAAGGAGGAAGATATAAACACTTTTACCGGATTATATTTTTTTATTAGAGTTACGGATCGCAAGAAATCGAAGTTGGAAGTTTATGTTTCCAAAAAATTCACGCTCTCTCTCTCTTAGTTTTCTTTCTTTCCTTTGGAAGTTCATCTTCGTTGATGAAGATGAATGATTGTGATTAATGAAATAAGGAAGCTTAGTTGTCATTAGTTATAGATATAAAGAAACATGTGTTATGCTTTACATATATATATATATATATATATTTTATGAAAGATTATCATGTGTTTATAACACACAATGGAAGAAAAAAAAGTAATCTTAAAGATCTATTTTGTATTTAAACTTTATTCCAATAAAATCACTTTCTCCTTCGATGGTACGAAGGCGCTCGAGACCAACCTTTGCTGTCAACTCCTTGACCAAAGGACATCTTATCTAAATTGAGAAACCTCTTGCAACTCTTTGCACCATAAAATTCTTCTCCAAGAATTAGGCTTACATACGTTTATATGTGTAGAGGTAAAGGAATAAAATTCTTGTGTTTTATTCTCATCTGTTATTCCTCTACTCTTGACATACACATATATATAGTATGAAATTTGTTACTGATTTTAAGTTTGAATCTCAATTTAAATTTGAATCATATCTTACTATTCTAAACTTGAATCTTTCATATTTATGAATTATATCATAACTCAATTTGAAACAAAATCAGTTAGGATCTCATTCAAATTTAGAATTCAAATTTAGAAATAGAATAACTAATTATTTTCAAATCTCATTTAATATTCTCAATTATCATACTATTATTATATTCTTAGTACTAGCAAAGAATATAATAATATTCTATTTTGAATTAATATAATTATTTATTTGATTAAATTAAAATAATAATTAAATAATTCTATAGCAAAGATTAAGGCACTTGTTAGTGTGTGACCCCATAAGTTCAATACTAAGCGGGTGGTAAATTAGTCATACTAAATTTACTAATTAAGGTTGGCGTCTAGCAACACTCCTCAACGACCCGATAGTATGAAGTAATATATTTTTTACTAAGAACCTTAGAAGAACAAAGTATAATTTCTTCCATCTTTCTAGCTCTTGGTTAACCCTTAGAGTATGGTTTAATTGTCAAACTCTAACTTATTACCATTATTATAATGAACTGTGAATGACTTAAGAAACTCATTTCTTCATTCATTCAATCCCCTTGGTCAAGATTTTATTCATCTCATTCATTATAATCATAGAGCTCAAATTCTTTACCGAGAGTTGACGGATTCTTTACTGACTAATAATTAATTTTACAAGTATTTAAATCATACCCAATGTCCATTCAACTAGCACCCTAGGGTATTAGGTGTCCGGAATCAAAGTATAATAAATACATTATCAATTACTATGATAGTTACAAGTCAAAGGAACTCTATTACTATGTTCATTTTGAGAATATCCTATTGACAAATATGTGATAATTATAACCATTAGGAATTCTCAAAGTGAGTCAGTTCAATGGTCATATCTCTATATGCACCATATATATATATATATAATTTAATAAATGAGATCTATTAATCTTCATCCAATGAATCACGTAAATACCAAACAAGTAACAACACATAGTATATATAAATATATTGATATTGATTGTGTTATTTTTTATTTTTTTCTTGTTCATTTAAATTAAAAAATATTTTGTACTAGTGACTAATTTATTATCTTTTTTTACAGTATGAATTATATCTAAGAATTGATATTTAATTATTATTAATATATTTTTAAAAATATGTATTAAATTTTAATTTTATAATTTTATAATTTTATTTAATTATGACCAGGTCAACTGGGTAAATCAGTGATTTATTGGTTGAACCAGTTATCCAGTGACCCAGTCATATGACCGGGTCAATTACCGGTTCGGTTCTGATAACTATGCTCCAAATTATGAAGATCAACCACAATGTAATGGTCACTTCTTCCTATTTTTGATTATGATATAGACTTTTCTTTTCCAGTCAAGAGTCCAATAACATCTAATTGAAAAAAAAAAGAATTAAAATTATCAAATTAAGAATAAATAAATGAATAACATAATAAATTACTTATAAATTAAAGAAATTTTACCAATTTATTTTATATTAAACGATAAAAAAATCGCAATACAATTTTAAACATTTGTATAATTTAAAACCACCAATATTTATTTAATACACCATATGCTAATACTAAGAGTATGTTCTAAAAAGATATATTCGTAAAAATAGATATAATATGATTACAAATATAACATAAACAAATTTGTTAAATAAAAGGTAAACAAATATGCTTACTAATGCCTTTGTTAAATTTTGCAAATTGGAGAATAAGTACGTATTCGGTTGTTTGGTGATCACATAGATAATTGAATAATTGGGTTGTAAATTGATCTCACAGTATGCACCTTATTTTTCTTTATTTCTAAATAAAAGCAAGAATTAAGAAAAATAAGTAGTAATATATAATGAAAAAGATAAAATATTTTGCATATGTATAGATAATTGTTACAAAATAAAATCTCATTGTGAAATATTAAAATTTCACATACTCCAAATCATGAAGATCAACCACAATATAATGGTCACTTCTTCCTGTTTTTTATCATGATATAAGCTCTTCTTTTTCAGTTAAGAGTCCAATAACATCTAATTAAAAAAAAATTAAAAGTGTCAAATTAAGGACAAATAAATGAATAACATAATAAATTACTTATAAATGAAAAAATTTTTACCAATTTATTTTATATTAAACGAAAAAAATAACAATATAGTAATAAAAGGATATACCTTTAAAAAAGTCGCAATACAATTTTAAACGTTTGCATAAATAAACTATTAAAATTTATGTTATCGATAAAATGATGCTATTATATAATTTTTTGGCAAAAATTAAAATAAAAATTTTTTTATGTAGATTAATACAAATTAACTACGTACCAAATAAGTTGGATTGTTCATTTGTTTGTTTCAATATATTAGCATGAGCAAGAAAATTGAAATGATTGTCAGGAATTTTATGATCATCGACCGTATTTATTATACGTGACTCCTTCTTAAAAGTTATTCTATACACGTGTGCAGTCGGAAGATAAATTCCGCTTGATTCCTCAATCACAAAATCTGAGAAGACATAGACCTACCCCTCAATCAGTTCATTCTCAAACATCTTTACTAAATAATTTTTGATTGAACAATGAATTTTATCACATTGTAAAACAAATTAAATATAAAAGCTATTAGCACTTATAAACCTATTAAATGGTATTGTCTTTGATTGCAAGGGTTTACTTATCAAACAAATTTAAAATATGAAAAAAAATATTTATAAATTGGATCTAGCATTAGTTGAAAGAATTATGAAAAATAATCAACTAACTTTAACATCCATTAGAACTATTTCTATATAAGTCGTCTTGCTCTTGTCAAATTTAGATGAGACTTTTCATAACCTTATAATTTTTGCCTTTATTTTCCAAATTTTTTTCATCACATAATCTACCATAGATAATACTATTGATAGAATCGTAAAAATAATAAATATAAATTCTCTAAATAATAAATAATTATAAAAATTTACTATTAATCTCATTTAATATTCTCAATTATCATACTATTATTATATTTTTGGTGCTAGTAAAGAATATAATAATATTCTATTTTAAATTAATATAATTATTTATTTGATCAAATCAAAATAATAATTAAATAATTCTATAGCAAAAATTAAAACACTCGTTAGTGTGTGACCCCATATGTTCAATACTAAGCGGGTAGTAAATTAGTCATACTAAATTTATTAATCAAGATTGGCGTCTAGCAACACTCCTCAACGACTCAATAGTATGAAGTAATATATTTTTACTAAGAACCTTAGAAGAACAAAGTATAATTCCTTCCATCTTTCCAACTCTTGATTAACCCTTAGAATATGGTTTAATTGTCAAACTCTAACTTGTTATATTATTATAATGAACTGTGAATGACTTAAGAAACTCATTTCTTCATTCATTCAATCCCCTTGACCCAGGTTTTATTCATCTTAGTCATTATAATTATAGAGCTCAAACTCTTTATTGAGAGTTGATGGATTCTTTATTGACTAATCATTAATTCTACAAGTATTTAAATCATACCCAATGTCCATTCAACTAGCACCCTAGGGTATTAGGTATCTGAAATCAAAGTATAATAAATACATTGTCAATTACTATGATAGTCGCAAGTCAAAGAAACTTTATTACTATGTTCATTTTGAAAATATCCTATTGACAAATATGCGGTAATTATGACCATTAGGAATTCTCAAAGCAGTAATGAACCCAAAAAATTTTAGGAGTGGGGCAAAAATATATATACTAAAATAAATTTTGTTGAATATTATTAATTATATAGAGATATAAAAATTAAAAATAGTTAATGATCACTTTCTTTCTTAAAATATTATTTATTATATATAATTTATAAAAACTATTTTTTATTTTTAAAACTTGAACTTAAAATATTTTAATTAAATTATAAAAAATTTGTTATCCTAACTAATTTTTTATACATATTTAATAATAAAAGACTGAATCAATTAGTATATTAGTGGGGTTAAATTACACAGTTAGTCCCTACACTTTCAGTGAAATTGCAAATTGGTCCCTACAGTTTAAAAGTTTGTAATTGGGTCCCTGAAGTAAATTGAAATTTGTAATTGGGTCCCTACCGTTCAAATTCCGTTTGAGTTAACGGAATATTCGACAGCATATTCGCCGTTGAGCATGTGAGTTGCACATGTAAAAGCTTGACTGAGAAAAAACTTGTTATTTCTTAGTTCCAAAGTTTTGTAATGACCAAAAACCCCACTGAGACCATTCATTATCGTTATGCTTCATCTCCAAAAAAATTTGTCTCTGCTCATGCTTCCCTTCCATCATTGGAATTGATCGTCGAGTGTGGTTCGGACTGTGTGGAGTTGCTTTATGGTTGACATTGTTGGCAGCTGAAGAGTGAAGTGTGCAAGAGAGCAACACTAAATCAGGTAAGGGTTCATAACCCCCAGTCCCTTCACAGGTGTGAGTTATATGTTATGGTTTGATTTGGTTCTTTTTTTTTTTCAGTGGATGTTAGAGTATCTAATGTAGTTAGGGTTTCTCTAATGAATCTATTTTTTTTATTTTTTTTGGTAGTGATGAGAGATTCTGTGTTTACTCTCGATCTCTACCATGGTGGTCAGATGGTTAGCAGGAACGGAAGGAAAGAATACCTTGGTGGGATGGTAGTGGAAGGGTTGCAGTTTGAGTTAGATGAGTGGTCGTTAAAAGAAATTGTTGCAGCGCTGAAAGAAGTTGGATACACAGGCAATGCTAAAATCTGGTGGAACGGACCTGGAGTTGCATTGAAGGATGGTCTTAGGGAGTTGAAGTCTGATGGAGATGCAATGAGAATGGGTAAGTATGTAGTGGAACAAGAGATTAAACACTGCCATGTGTATGCGGTTAGTGGATGTAGACAAGGAAATGGGGTTGAGATAACCT
>NC_029793.2:24864002-24866541 GCF_000816755.2 Arachis ipaensis
GTAACATATAGGTACATATAATAGAATAAAAAATAAAAAATAAGTAATAAAGATGAATAAATTGAGAGTAAAATAAAATATATAAAGTTATGAATAGAATAAAACATTAGATTAATACCTAAACTATAATTGTTTGAATTAAAATTTGCAATTGAAAATATCAAAAAGAGAAACAATGAAATTGGAATATACATAGAATCATGGAGAGCTATATAAAAAAACATGGAGAATTTGAAATTTACCTTTTGATGAAGAGAAGATTATCATTAGATAAAAAATAGAAAAAAAAAGGATTGAAAATATAAAAATAAGAAAAATTAAATTTGATTAGGTTAAATAATAGTAAAAATAATAAAAAAATAAAAAAATGAATTTGAGACTTTGGCCGATTAAATTTAGTTTATTTGTAGTAGGATCATTTAAAATAAAAAATGAGCCATATTATGTATATACTTTAAAAAAAATAAAAAATACAGTGGAGCATGTGCCCCTCATGGTTCCCTGTCTCAAAGTGAGTCAGTTGAATGGTCATATCTTTATATGCATAATCTATATATATAATTTAATAAATGAGATCTATTAATCTTCATCCAATGAAGACTATTATATATATATATATTGATCTTTTCGGATTATAATGTCCTTTTTAATAATCTTATGACCAAGAACAATTTAGATTAAATTATAAAAGATTCATCTTTCAATATTATGATCACTATCACAATGATAAATCTTTAAATTTAATCAAGAACCTTATTATATTAACATTTTAATATAATAACAATAATAAATTATTTGACACATGATTAATTAGATTGTGATCATACTTATACATAATAGCCACGTTTGGCCCTTTTTTTAATCTTTACTTCCTTAAGGCACATTCGGCCAAGACAAAAAGAAATAATAATAATAATAATAATAATAATAATTCTTTTGTTTTTTTTCGAATTACTCATTATAATAAAAATTATTTAAAAATTTTAATAAATTTTAAACTTAAAGTATCATAAAATTTAATTTAATTATTTTTAAAAAATAATTTTTTTAAATAAAATAATAAATCATGAATAATTTATTATTTTAAAAACTCGCGGTGTTATATCTCTCACATTCCAACCAATAATATTGTCATGATCCATAAACCATTGCTTGAAAAGAGAGATATATAAGAGTCTATGATTAATGATATTGCCTCACTGGAGGTGCGACACTGGCCCTTAGAGGATTTACTTCTCCTTCTTTATGCCTGGTAGATTTTTCAGAACTTTGCACCTTTCCTGACATAAACTCTTTCGCTGGAGAATTATTGAGAAAGGTTGGCCTCTATTGTTTATTAGTTCCATACAAAAGAGTTTGCAACATCAAATGAGATGTAGTTGCCTGACTTTCCACTATGGTACCTATTCGGTATGTTGGGTTACCGGATGGTTTAGATGCGAAGATGGATCCTGCCTTGGTTTGAGTTCTGGGAACGGTTCGCGCTGTCGGCCGACTTTTCGAACTCCCGATGGGTTGAAGGGGTGTCACCTGCAAGGATACTCCGACGCCCAAGTCAGTGTGGAGTGCAGGTGGAAAAAGAAGAAAGTTATGATGACGTACCTTGGAGGAGGGGTAGGACCCTCCTCTTATATACCCTGTCAGTAGGGCGGGCCCCGCAAGGGGAGGCCACCTTCCAAGAAGCTTCGCTTTCCCCAGCTGTCAAGCAGCTGTCAGTCAAGACGCATGTTCGGATCCTGGGTCCAAGCGGATTGTAAACACCGACCTGGCCGTATAGGCCGGTCAGTTGCGGGTCAGGCGGTAACCCTGCTCAGCTGGGCTGGGCCGTAATAGTGCCCCCAACGCACCAAATGCGGATGTGAGCGCTGTGTATGGCGCGTTCTCTTTCTCCTTTTGCCAGTCGTCGTCTTGCCAGTCTCTCGTAGTGAGGACATGCCTCCTACGCGTGCACAGATCTGTTCGTTGTGGGGGTGCGTTCTTTGTCGTCTCGTTTACCGCATCGAGCATTTAATACTCTTAATGGCAGTTTAAAACCTTGCGAGAAAAGACCATCATACCCCTGTCTTTCGCGCTT
The DNA here is from genome assembly GCF_000816755.2 of Arachis ipaensis. Classification (NCBI taxonomy): domain Eukaryota; kingdom Viridiplantae; phylum Streptophyta; class Magnoliopsida; order Fabales; family Fabaceae; genus Arachis; species Arachis ipaensis. The sequence continues at coordinate 24,866,077 of NC_029793.2, forward strand.
CTCAGGGTTGGTTTCCTTTACAGTTTCCATTTGGTTTTGCCTCAGTTCCACTGCATTTTCATTACTTTCTCCTCTCTCTTGCAAAAACCTCTATCGCAGACCCCTGCTTCATCCAGATTCTTGTCAGTTCTTTAATCCCTTTCCATTATCATCCTTATCCTGGTAAGCTTCCTATCATTTTTCTTAGTACTGGTGTTTATTTTTGGCTTTGCATGCGCATTTGGTATGAATTGCTTGATGCGGATTGCGTATCCTCTTGTGTTTTAGCATTAGGTAGGTACTGTAGAGGGGTTACCATTTTAGGATTTTATTTTTTCGGCCTTCTTATTTCGAGGATTATGACTGATGGATAGGAAATCTGTAGTTTTCTGGTAGTGTCGTAGCTTTCTAGTAGTACTTCTGACCTCCCAGCCTTATAGACTGATTTTGAGTGGTGCCCTCACTGTAGGTATGGATCAGCGTCGT
>NC_029793.2:24867745-24876363 GCF_000816755.2 Arachis ipaensis
GCCTTATAGACTGATTTTGAGTGGTGCCTCACTGTAGGTATGGATCAACGTCGTGTCGTAAGGGTCGTGAGGCCGGCCCCATACGACCGGTACGCCTGGGTGACGTCAGACGTAAAGGAGGCCCCAAACCAGATGTCCCTGGAGGAACTTGAGGAGTTCCGACAGCCCTGCTATCTTTGCGGAGGAACCGACGAGGAAGCTAATTACGCGGCCTTCGAGCGTATATATGAATTAAATATGCACTCTCCCTAGGTTCCCGATTGGATGTGGTTGTATAAAGCCATGTTTACTCGCTTGGGAGTTTGCCTTCCCTTCACCCCTTTTCAGATGGCGCTACTGAATCATTGTGACGTAGCGTCATCCCAACTGCATCCGAACAGCTGGGCGTCCATCCGCTGTTTCGAGATGGTATGCGAGTATTTGGAGCTGCCGATCTCCATTGAAGTATTTCTTTTCCTTTTTAATCTGACAAACCCCTCGAAGGAGGGGAAGGCTAAAAAAGGTTATATGTCCTTTCGGGCGGCTCAAGGCTGGTGAATCTTTGGTGTGTTTGAAGATTCTTATGATGGTTTTAAGGACAAGTACTTCAAGGTCCACCTAGCCGAAGGTCGGCACCCCCTTTTGGTTAACTCTAGAAGGGGAACGTCGCATACCAACGTACTGGAGTTTTAGGGCAGGGGCCAACGCTTTTACCAAGATAACATACAAGGGGTTGTCTCCCGAAAACAAGAGGGTTGCCGACGTTCTGTTGGCTGTTTTCGGGAAAAACCTTGTCAACCCTCATCTTCTCATGGGTGACCAGGATATGGCCAGGAATTATATTCGTGAGTAATTGTCTAGCTTGTCTAGCGGTTTGTTTTCCCTTGCATGTTGTTTTCCTTTATCTGTTCGATTTGACGGTTAGTTATTTTCCGTGTTTCGCTGCAGTGTCAATGTCTGCCGAGGTGACCGGACTCAAGGGCTTGTTCAACACTTTTTTGGCCGGTAGTGATGATGATTCCGCTACCCCTGCTCAGGAGACTGCTGCCAACGATGTTACTGAGCTGGAGGTCCAGTCCCAGTTGGGCCAGGGGGAGGGGTCCGAGGCCAACGCCTCTTCGGGTCCTCGGCTGGAGGCGGGGGATGGATCTGTCTCACGACCTGACAGGGCTGAGGAGGAAGGTGACAATCCAAAGAAAAGGAAATCTTCCGCCAGCCCCGAATTTGAAATAATTGAGGAGCCAAGGAACAAGAGGTCGTCTTCCAGCCCGGAGGGGGTTCTTACCGTCATGGAGAAGAACTTTGATGCCGGGAACTTTATCGATTCCCAGCTGCTTCCCGGCATGGAGGACTTTTTCTCCGGTGGGGACCTTGCTTCGCAAGTGAGGTGGATGTACTGCTGCTTGCTTCGAGGTGTTGCAATTGTGAGGAAGGCAGAATCTGCCTTAGTGGGAGCGCAGACTCTGGAAACAAAGCTTGAGTCTTCAGTCAAGGCCAACTCTAAGTATAGGGACAAAGTGAAGCTACTTCGGGAGCAACTGATTGCCGCCGAGGAGAGGGCCAAGGCGGCCGAGGAGAAGGCTAAGGCCACTAAAGAGGAAGCCGAGAGTGCCGAGGAAAAGGTGAAGACTGCTGACGCTTCCGTGGCGCGTCTCATCGAGCGGGAGCTTACTTTGGAAAGTCAGCTTAATGCTGCTCAGGGTGCAGTGGTCGCCTTAGAGAAGGAGCGTGATGAGGCTCTCTCTTCAGCCAAGACTGCTTATAATGAAGCTGTTGAGTTCAAGAAGAGGTATAAGGACACAGTTAAGCAGGGAAAGAATGCTATCTTGATGACCGAGGAGGCTCTAAAGGCACAAGTAAAGCTCCTGGCCCCCGAGTTCGACACCTCCGCCGTTGGCATTTTTAAGACCATCAGGGATGGCAAAATTATTGATATACCGAAGAAGTGATTTATGTACTTTTGTAACTCATGTACTTTTGTGACTTGTAGTTTTTCCTTACAATCTTGTGAAACTGTTTGAATTTGTTCGCCGTTGGTTTGACGAGTGTTTATTTCCCGTCTTGTCGGCGTTTATTTTTCCTTATTTTCTTTACCGTTTGTTGGCATTAACTTATTTGTTCATGAACGTTTCGTCATTTAGTTGGTAACTCACGAAGCCGGGTTATGGCCTTTACCATTTTAGCAGCCGCACATTGTGGCGTTTGACGCTTTTGTGGTCCTTGGGGTGATCAGCCCCGAGACCGTTTATTCGTTATGGCGCCTTATTTAATAACAAGCAGTGTGAAAAGCAAATAATAATAATAAAGGGGTGGCGAATAGCAATGGTAACTGATTTGAATGTAACACGATAGCAAATGTGAAAGTAAAAATTGACAAGTAATTCGTCATAAAGCGTTCTTACTAAATTGGCGAGTCTATTCTATGAGTAGAATCTTCTCAAGTTACTCACGTTCCATGTTCTCGAGATTTCCTTGCCGTCTAATCGTTCTAACTTGTAGGCGCCCTTACAATCACCTCTTTCACCCTATAAGGACCTTCCCAGTTAGCCGTTAGCTTTCCTTCCCCAGGTGTCAGGACCCCAACATCATTGCGCCTTAAGACCAGGTCGTCCCGCTCGAATTCTCTTTTGAGCACCTTGGCATTGTAGCGCAGGGCCATTCTATGCTTTAGCGCCATTTCTGATAGATGGGCCATCTCCCTTGCTTCATCCACCAAGTCCTTTTCTACGGCCTCTTCGACTCTCCCTAAGAGTAGTCGTGGGCTCGGCTCCCCGACTTCCACAGGTATTATTGCCTCTACCCCATACGTGAGTCGGAAAGGCATTTTCCCGGTGGCCGATTGTTGGGTTGTGCGGTAAGACCAGAGGACCGAGGCCAGTTCATCCGCCAACGCTCCCTTCTTCTGGTCGAGTCGCCTCTTGAGGCCCTGCAGGACGATCTTGTTTGCAGCCTCCACTTGTCCATTGGTCTGGGGGTGCTCTACTGACAAAAACTTTTGCTTTATCCCCAAACCGGCAAGGAACTCTCCAAATTTTTTATCGGCAAACTGCGTCTCGTTTTCCGAGATGACGGCCTATGGGATGCCGAATCTTGCTATTATCTGTCTCTAGATGAACTTTCGACAATTCACTGAGGATATGCTGGCCAACGGCTCTGCCTCTATCCACTTTGTATAATAGTCAATCGCCACTATCAGGTACTTGACTTGTCCTGGCCCGACCGGGAAGGGTCCTAATAGGTAAATTCCCCATTGTGAGAAAGGTTGGGAAGTCGTGAGAAAGCTGAGTTTGGTTGCTGGCGCTTTGTGGAAGCTGGAGTTTTTCTGGCATCTCTTGCACCTTTTCACGAACTCCTTAGAGTCCGCCATCAGGGAGGGCCATTAGTATCCGGCTTTGATGAGCTTCATAGCTAGGGCCTTCCCTCCGATGTGGTGACCGCATCATCCTTCATGGACTTCCCGGAGGACGTACTCCGTTTGGTCGGGGCGCAGGCATTTCAGCAGTGGTTGGCTATGTCCTTTTTTAAACAACTGGCCCTGTATGATTGCATACTTGGCCGCCTTTCACCTTATTATTTTGGCCGCCTACTCGTTGCTAGGGAGCCTTGCCTTTTCTAAGAATTCGATGATCGGGTCCATCCAACAAGGTTCGAACTGGGTTAGCTGTAGCACCACTGCTGCTTCTTTCATCAAACCTTGAATGAGCGACCGGTTGCCAGTCCCTGGCTTTGTGCTTGCTAGCTTGGACAGGAGGTCTGCCCGTGTGTTCTTTTCTCTCGGAACGTGTTGGATCGTGACCTCCTCAAACTGCTTGCTCAATTCTTTGACTTTCTCCAGGTACTTCTGTAACAGTGAGTCTCTGGCTTGGTAGGTCCCATTGATCTGAGAAGTAACGACCTGCGAGTCACTACACACTTCCAGTCTTGTGGCTCCGACTTCCCTTGCTAGAGCTAGGCCGCTGATAAACCACTATTTATGGTTTATCTTGTGCTCAATTGAGTGGTTTTTATCAAGTCTTTGCATACTTGTTCATATAATTCGCATGTTTTACATTATCTTTCTTGATTTTGTGCTATGATTGAAAACATGTTTCTTTGGTCTTAATTTAGCTAATTTTAATCCTCTCTTATTACCATTCGATGTCATGATATGTGTGTTAAATGTTTTCAGAGATTACAAGGCAGGAATGGCTCAGAGGATGGAAAGGAAGCATGCAAAAGTGGAAAGAATATACGAAGCTGAAGGAACTGAAAAGCTGTCAGCCCTGACCTTTTCGTACTTAACTGACCATATGAGGCGGTTCCAAATGAGGCGGTTCCAGTTGCGTTGGAAAGCTAACATCCGGGGCTTCGAAATGATATATAATTTGCCATAGTTGCCATGCTGTTAGGCAACGCACGTGTGGACGACGCGTACGCCTGACAGTGCCGCATGCTGGACGTATCAGAAATCGCTGGGGGCAATTTTTGGGCTACTTTTGACCCAGTTTTCGGCCCAGAAAACACAGATTAGAGGCTATAAAGTGGAGGAATCAATTCATTCATTCAGACAACTTTCATACACATAATTTTAGGTTTTTAGATGTAGTTTCTAAAGAGGGAGTCTCTCTCCTCTCTCTAGGATTTAGGATTCCTAGTTTTATGCTGTTGAGTTGGATATTACAAAGAGTTGCTACCTCCGTTGAAGTCATTATTCTAGTTTGTTTTCTTTGTCTCTTACTCTTTCATATCCTTAATTTTTGTTCAAAGTTACAATTGGATTGTTTTTAGAATTTATTAATGCAAGGAATACCTTTTCATTTAATTTTATTATTTATTTAATTGCTTTCAATTTTATTTCCATTATCATGTATCTTTTCTACTCCCTTCTCCCAACAACGAAGATGGTATCCATGTTGATGGAGTAGACTCCCAACTTGACTTGGGGGTTGATTAAAATGAGACCCTTGAGTTGGAATGCTTAAGTGATTAGTTAAATTGGAAGTTGTTGGCTAATTCTCTATTTAATAACGCTAGTCCTTCCCAAGGAAGGGACTAGGATTTGCGAATAAGAGTTAGCTCAATCACTTGACTTTCCTTTATTTAGTAAGGGTTAAATAAGTGAAAATAACAATCTTTTGATACTACACTTGATAAAATCCAACAAGGATAGAACTTCCAATTAATCATTCCCCTGGTCAAGGCTTTTTATTCCGAATATATAAATCTCTTTTAATTTACATTGCTTCAATTTATAATCATTTATTTTTCCACTCTCCAACTCCCAAAATTTCTCATAAAATCTCATAACCAATAATAAACACACTTCCCTGCAATTCCTTGAGAGACGACCCAAGGTTTAAATACTTCGGTTATAAATTTTATTAGGTTTGCTTTAGTGACAAACAAGTTTTTGTACGAAAGGATTCTTTGTTGGTTTAGAAACTATACTTTCAACGAGAATTTATTTGCAAAATTCTTTACTAGCAAAAATCCGATCGTCAGCCACCCAACAGGGCCTCATATTCTGCTTGGTTGTTTGACACCGGAAAATCAAATTTGACTGACTGCTCGTATATAACTCCAGCTGGGTTCTCCAGGATGATTTCTGCTCCTCCGAACGTTTGGTTAGATGCTCCGTCAACATGGAGCTTCCACCGTGTGCTCGACGCCCCATCTGGGTCCCCTGTTACTTCTACCAGGAAATCAGCCATGGCTTTAGCCTTGATCGCGTGCCTGGGTTCATACTGTAAGTCATACTGGGAGAGTTCAACAACCCAAGTCATCATTCTACCTGCCAAGTCGGGTTTCTGGAGTACTTGCCGGATTGCCTGATTCGTCCTGACGACTACTTGGTGTCCTTGAAAGTACTGCCAAGGCCTCGTCGATTACGGCCAAGTACAAATATAGCATTTCTCCCTTCTTAAGTCTTGTGAGGACGGGTGGTGCCGAGACTATTTCTTTGAATTGTTTGAAAGCTTCTTCACATGCCGGGGTCCACTCGAACGCAATCCCCTTCTTCATCAGGTTAAAGAAAGGTAGAGCTTTGGCCGTCGATGCGCCGAGGAAACGGGATAGTGCTATGAGCCTGCCCGCCAACCTTTGGACATCTTTCACGCTTCCCGGGCTCTTCATCTAAAGGATTGCATCACATTTTTCTGGGTTGGCCTCCACCCCTCGTTGGGTTATCATAAACCCCAAGAACTTACCGGCTTCGATGGCGAAGGCACACTTCAGCGGATTGAGCCTCATTCCGTGCTGACGAAGAGATGCGAAGACACTTTCCAGGTCACTTAAAAGGGCCTCGAGCCTGGCGGTCTTGACCAAGATATCGTCTACGTTTACGTATACCTTTACCGTCTTGCCGATGAGGTCCCTGAAGACCTTGTTCATCAGCCTTTGGTATGTGGCCCTACGTTCTTCAGTCCGAATGGCATGACTTTGTAGCAATATGTCCCTCTTGGCATTATGAATGCCGTTTTCTCTTCATCTGGCGGGCGCATCGGTATCTGATTATACCTAGAATAGGCATCCATGAAGCTTAGATATCGGTAACCCACCGCTGCGTCGACAAGAGCATCGATGTTCGGTAGGGGGAAGGAATCTTTGGGACATGCTTTGTTAAGGTCGGAGTAATCCACGCACATTCTCCATTTCCCGCTAGGCTTTTTAACCAGGACCATGTTTGCAAGCGAAGTCGAATAATCGAGTTCCCGAATGAAGCCCGCTTCCACTAGGCTGGCCGTCTGTTTGGCCACCTCTTCCGCCTTTTCTTAGGACATTTTTCTCCTCCTTTGGGCCACTGGCTTTGCCTCCGGTCTCACGGCCATATGGTGTGACATGAATTGGGGGTCTATACCCGGCATGTCGGCCGGCGTCCAGGCAAACAAGTCGCCGTTGGCTCTAATAATCTCTATGAGGGGTTCTTTTAGGTTGTGGGGCAGATTCCTGGTTACAAAGGTAAACTTCTCATCTGAATCACCGACCTTGAACTTTTTAAGATCTCCCTCTGGTTCCGGCCTGGTTTGTCATCAACCCTGGCATCTAGGTCGGCAAGAAAGACATCGGACGCTTCTTTAGATTTCTTTCTCAAGGAGAGGCTGGCGTTGTCGCATGTGACTGCCGTCTCTAGGTCTCCCCTGATGGTCCCAACCGATTCATCATCAGCAACAAACTTCATTAGCAATAACTTGGTAGATATCACTGCCCCAAATTCGTTGATGGTCTTCCTCCCCAGGATGAGGTTGTAGGCCGTCGAGTCTCTTAAGACTACGAACTCCGCCATTAGCAACCTCTTCCCCCTGCCTCCGCCTATGAAGACCGAGAGGGAAATTACACCGTCTGGCTTGATGAAGTTATCACCTAGGCCTACCACGCCATGCTGGTGACCTATGAGGTCAGCGTCTCGTAGGTCCAGGGCATCAAATACATTGCGAAACATGATGTTGGAATCAGCTCCTGTGTCCACCAAGATCCGCTTTACTAGGCCGGTGCCTACCCTGGCCATGATCACCATCGGCGGACTCTCTGCAACCTCATCAAACCTTTGATCCTCGGGGCCGAAAGATATCGAGGGTAACCTCCGAGAGGTCGGCGCGGGGCCAGAGGACATAGCTAGAACCTTGGCGTCCTTCTTATTAGACGACTTCGACCTGGGAGGGACATCCCTTCCAATCACCACATTCACCATGGTGAGGGCACGCTCCGTGTCCTCCTCGGGTTCCCGTTTCTGCTATACGGCATGGCTTTTGTCCTCAGTTGATCGGTCGCTCCTCCTAGGTTCCCTTATTAGGTGGGCAAACTCGGCCAGCTTTCCTTCTCGGATGGCCTGCTCCAGGGCGTCCTTCAGGTCGAAGCAGTCTTGGGTCTTGTGGCCATATCCCTTGTGATAATCGCAATAGAGGTTCTTGTTTCCTCCTGTCCTGTCCCTGAGTTGTCGGGGCTTCGACAAGATGCCCTTGTCAGTGATTTGCTGATAAACCTCGACGATTGGAGCCGCTAGGGGGTGTAGTTGGTGAACTTCCCAACACGGGGAAAGGGTTTGAAAGTCTTGGCCGTCCCTCCGTCTCTGGAGTGTTCCTTGGACCTCTCACCACCACTAGATGGGCGGGCACTAGGGTATGCAGGCTACCGTTTATTGGCTGCTGACAAACCCCAATTTGACGGTTTATCTTGTATTGATTTTTGGGGATTTTATCACCTTTTACCCACATGTATTCAATGAAATAGAATGGTTTTGTGATTGTCTCCTTATTTGTACCTAGATGTGAAAACATGCTTTTAGACCCTTAATTTGATGGTTTTTCATTCACCTTTGATTCCATAAGATGCCTTGATATATTTGTTAGTGGTTTCAGATTGAAAAGGCTAGGAACGGATCAAAGGAGTGAAGAGGAAAGCATACAAAGTGGAGAAATCATGAAAAGTCAAAGAAGTTGAACTCGCCCATGGACGCGCGCGCACACCTGGCGCTTGCGCGCACCTGCGAATCACCCCATGGACGCGTACGCGTGCTGTGCGCGTACGCCTCGGTGCTGGTTTATGATTTTTTAATGAAAAACGTGACCAACGAATTTTCAAGGGTTATGGGGCCCAATCCCAACCAACTTTGGCGCCAAAGATGCTATTTAAAGCCAAGGATTGAAGAGCAAGGGGGATTCCAA
>NC_029793.2:24877280-24884454 GCF_000816755.2 Arachis ipaensis
GATGTGAAAACATGCTTTTTAGGCCCTTAATTGGTTAATCTTGATTCACCTTTGATTCCACTAGATGCCTTGATGTGTTTGTTAAGTGATTTCAAGTTGAAAAGGCTAGGATGGATCAAAGGAGTGAAGAGGAAAGCATGCAAAGTGGAGAAATCATCAAAGAACAAAGAAGTTGAACTCGCCCATGGACGCGCGCGCACACCTGGCGCTTGCGCGCACCTGCGAATCACCCCATGGACGCGTACGCGTGCTGTGCGCGTACGCCTCGGTGCTGGTTTATGATTTTTTAATGAAAACATGTGTATCAAGGATGGGACAATCAAAGGTGGGAAGAGCCATATGCTTATGATCAATCATCATGGCAACAACCCCCACCAATGCACTATGAGAAAGAGCCATTCTTTGATGCATATCAATCAAATGGCTATGGTGGATCTCCTTGTGATTTCCAAGAACCACCACTATATGCCTATGAGTCATATCCTCAACATGACCCTCAACCACACTCACAAGCCTATTTTCAACAAACACATCCATATGACCGTGATCCTTACCTACCATACCAACCTCCTTTTGAACCATATGAGCCATACATGGAACCACAATTCCAAGATTACTACTTCCAAGAACCACTTCAATACACACCACCACCTCACCAAGAAGAACCACCTTCCTATAATGATTTGCTTGAGACGGATGGTCAACTTAGAAAAATTAGTGGCTTTAAGAGTAAAAAGGAGATGGTTAGTGGTTGGAAGCATCATTCTAGGTTCATTATGGTCACATGTCCAAAGCTTGATAGCAAAGGTTGGTGTATAACTAGAGTACATGGGTCTAGAAGGATGTTTAGTCACTTTGTTGAGAATTCACCTTGCTCACCACCCACATGGATTAATGATAATCAACTTAGAGATGGGTGTGAAGACAAAATATGGGATCCGAACTTTCTCCTACCCCTCATCCAACACTTCCAAATACCATGGATAACCATTTATTTTAGTTAGTTAGTTAGTTGATTGGTTAGTTTTAGTTTAGTTTTCATTTTATTTTCTCTCTTTCATCATAAGTGTTGGCGTATTGACTTTGTTTACTATACATTGCTATATCCCTTATTGCCTAAATGCTATTTTAGCATGAATGTTTTTAGATAATCTTTGTTGGATTCTATGATTGAGGATATATTTTGTTACTTGGTTTTGAGTTCTTCATGCTTACCTTTTGAAAAATACCAAGTGATGAGAATTGTCTTCGAGCTTATAACTCTTTTGAATTGCATGTTGTAGCTAGCCACCATGTGATTTGAACTGTATTCTTTGATTAGGCAATCTCTTGATGGATAATGTTGAGCATTTACCTTAATGCATTGTATTTCATGATTATATCCATCCATATGTTTGACTTGAATGCTTTCATGCTTCTCTAATGCTTGTCTTACCTTACAAGCTTACTTAAAGCATCTCAAGCACACTAGAATAAGTGAAGTGCATGCTTCTTTTGTGACATAGCTTTTATGCTAATGTGTATTCTAAACCGCGCAATTTAGAATTCACACACCTAATATTTCTTAATGTCACACTAATTCACTCACCTCATTCTAGTGATCTACCTCATTCCAACAATGTATGCTTCTTTGCTTTTATATCTTCTCATTTTATGGTGTTATATTTTTGTTTTTCATAACAAATGCACCACAAGCAACCATGGAAGCGGAAGAAAGAACACATAGCAATCCGGAGAGTCGCCGTACCCCCTTGCTCATCTTTGAGTGCACCGAGGATGGTGCAACCTTTTAAGTGTGGGGAGGTCGTCCGACCGGTCGGCAATTTTGGGTGACAAATTTCTAATCCCAACACTTTTGCATTTTATTTTAGGATTTTTACTTTCATTTTCTTATTTTTGCATATGTATACACAATAAGCTTAGTCAAAATAATGAAATTTTTCAAGGATTTCTATCTATAGGGCACCAATTGATTTGAGTGGAAAACTTTTCATAGAACCTGCTTGAATTATATATTGTGGAACATGATTTATGAGCTAAGAACACAAGCTTGTGAGATTTGAGCCTAATGGTGTGGTTACATCTTATAACCACTTATTCTTCCTTCTTGTGTGCATTATTCTCTTTCTATGATTGTAATCTTTGATTTGTTTGATTCTTTATGTCCATTATTTTGTGTATTCATGCATTTATGTGATTGAGGCCATCATTTCATTTAGCTCACTTACCCAAATAGCCTTACCTTTTATCTTCCATTGTTAGCCAAATTTGAGCCTACGATTAACCCACTTGTTCTTAATTTAGCACATTACAAGCCTTAAAGCGAAAAAAACAATAAATGTCCTTATTTGGATCTTTGATTAGCTTAGGCTAAAGTGTGTGTATCATTCAAGTGTGGGAACCTTGGGACATTGGGTGAACAAAAGGGTAGTTTTGTATTATTATTGTAAATATTGGGAATTGGGTACATGCTCATGTATTGATTAAATGTATAGACCTTATGCATTGGTACTCTTGTATATAGTTTGAAAGAAAGAAAAAATGAGAAAAACAAAAAAAAAATATATATGAAAAGTATAGAAAAAATGGAAAAAAGAAAGAAAACGAAAAAGAAAGAAATAAAAAGGGGACAAAATGCCCCAAGGTGAAGCTCAATAAGATCAATGCATATGAGTTGTGAAATGAAAAGAAAATGCATGAGTATGTGAAAAGGTGAAAAATGGGTAGCTAGATTAGAACTTAATTGTATAGGATGTCATAGGTTAGGTGGGAAGTTTAAGCTTATCAAAGATTCAAATTTCAAGCTCACTTGACCAAATATGCATCCTACCTTGACCCTAGCCCCATTACAACCAATGAAAAGACCTCATGATACTTGTATGCATGCATGAAATAAATGTTGATTGTTAGAAGAAAAACAGATCTTGGAAAGCATGAAATAGAGGAGAATTGAGTGAATCAACCCTAAACACTTGAGCGAATAGAGTGCAAACACCACCGGTGAGGGTTTGATGCTCAATTACATGTTTTCACCCATGATCATCATTCTTCATGCAAGTTTGTAAAAATATTTAATAACTCAATTCAATTGTGGATTAAACTTGCTAGTCCTTAGCCCCCTTAATTTGATGGTTTTTCATTCACCTTTGATTCCATAAGATGCCTTGATATATTTGTTAGTGGTTTCAGATTGAAAAGGCTAGGAACGGATCAAAGGAGTGAAGAGGAAAGCATACAAAGTGGAGAAATCATGAAAAGTCAAAGAAGTTGAACTCGCCCATGGACGCGCGCGCACACCTGGCGCTTGCGCGCACCTGCGAATCACCCCATGGACGCGTACGCGTGCTGTGCGCGTACGCCTCGATGCTGGTTTATGATTTTTTAATGAAAACGTGACCAACGAATTCTCAAGGGTTATGGGGCCCAATCCCAACCAATTTTGGCGCCAAAGATGCTATTTAAAGCCAAGGATTGAAGAGCAAGGGGATTCCAATCATACACACTCATTAGGATTAGTTTAGAGTTAGTTTCTAGAGAGAGAAGCTCTCACTTCTCTCTAGAATTAGGATTAGGTTTAGTTCAATAATCTTAGATCTAGGTTTTAATTCATGCTTTCATCTCCTTCTATCTCTCAATTCTTTGTTGCTACATTCATCTTCTTCCATTCTTTTATTGTAATTTCCTTTATGTTGTTCTTATATTTTGTTGTAGATCTAGTATTGTTCCTTCTACTTTCTTCCAATTTAGTCAATTCATCCACTTGACTTTCCTTTAATTAGTAAGGGTTAACTAAGTGGTAGCAATGAACAATTCTCATCACAATTGAGAAGGATAACTAGGATAGGACTTCTAATTTTCATACCTTGCCAAGAGCCTTTTATAGTTGTTAGTTTATTTTCATTGCCATTTACTTTTCATGCTTCTTATCCAAAACCCCAAAATAACTCATAACCAATAACAAGACACTTCATTACAATTCCTAGGGAGAACGACCCGAGGTTTGAATACTCCGGTTTATAAATTTTAGGGGTTTGTACTAGTGACAAACAACTTTTTGTATGAAAGGATTAGTGATTGGTTTAGAAACTATACTTGCAACGAGATTTCATTTGTGAAATTCTATACCATCAAAAATCTATTCGTCAGCTGCCACGACCTGACTTACCTCTTCATCATTAATATATTCCCTGGCTACGTTCTGAATTTCCTGCATTGTCCAGATGGGCTTGGTGGTGAGGTGTTTTCGAAAATCCTCATTTAGCAACTGTTGGTCAAGCATAAGCTGGCCACCGAATCAGTTAAGCCATCTATCTCGAGGCACTCATCATTGAATCTGTCCATGTATTTTCTGGTCGGTTCGCCGTTTCGCTGCGTCACCCCTAGCAGGTTAATCGGGTGTTTTGCTTTGGCGATGCGCGTAGTGAACTAGGCCAAGAAAGAACGACTGATGTCGGCAAACGTGGTTATGGAGCCCTGGGGGAGGGCATTAAACCAGCGAATCGCCGGCCCGGCTAAGGTTACCGGGAAAGCCCGGCATCTCACTTCGTCGCCTACCCCTTCCAGGTTCATCCTGGCTTCGAAGGCCGTTAGATGTTCCTGGAGATCTTGAGTATCGTTGTACCTCATATATGTCGGCTTGTCAAAGTGCTTTGATAGTCGTACTTTGAGGATCGAGTGGTGGAAAGGGGTTGCCCCCATGACCAACGGTTGCCTTTCCCTGCTGTGTTCTCTGTTAGGCCGGCCTCTCCTCATCCTTTCTTGGCGGTGCACTTGATGTGGTCGGCTTCTTCTTCTTCGTCCTCTGTCGCTTTCCCAGTCTTCTTCTTCGGTGTCTCTCGTTGGCGATCGGTTGTAGACCAGCGGGTCTCGCCTTCTCCTTGGCACCTCTCTGCTCTCCTGGCTTTTTTATTCTGTCAAGGGGGTCGAGGTGCGCCTGGAGCGACTCCTCCGGAGACTCCTTTCTCCCCTTTGAGTGGATCGGGAAGGCTCCTGGCTAGGGGTGGGCTGACGACTTTCACGGTTGGCTACTTCTCGCTCCAACTTCTGCACCCTGTGGCGCAGCTTTTGTATTATCCTGGCGCTGTCGCTACCTGTCCCTCCAAAGGGTCGTCCCTCTGTATGTCGAAGGGAGATCTGCTGCCTTCGCAAACGGGGCCTCTGGCGGCTACTCCACTGCCTCGGGGATCTATCCCCTCTCCACGAGTCCCGACCCCGCCGTCGGTCTCGCCAGAAACCAAAACAAAATCCATGTTGGGAGATCCCCACAGACGGCGCCAACGTTTGGTATGTCGAGTTACCGGACGGTTTATATGCGAAGATGGGTCCTGCCTTGGTTTGAGTCCTGGGAACGGTTCGCGCTGTCGGCCGACTTTCCGAGCTCCCGATGGGTTAAAGGGGTGTCACCTGCAAGGATACTCCGACGCCCAAGTCATTGTGGAGTGCAGGTGGAAAAAGAGGAAAGTTATGATGACGTACCTTGGGGGAGGGGTAGGACCCTCCCCTTATATACCCTGTCAGTAGGACGGTCCCCGCAAGGGGAGGCCACCTTCCAGGAAGCTTCGCTTCCCCCAGCTGCCAAGCAGCTGTCAGTCAGGACGCGTGTTCGGGTCCTGGGTCCGGGCGGATTGTAAACACCGACCCGGCCATGTAGGCCGGTCAGTTGCGGGTCGGGCGGTAACCCTGCTCAGCTGGACTGGGTCGTAACAGTATCCTATCAGATAATTTCTATCTTCAGTATTGCGCATAGCTTGGTACCAAGCTTCGGCTGTGCATGATCCATGTTGATTTGCTTCAAGTCCGAGTCTCGAGGTTTAAATGAAGATGCTCCATCAACATCTTTTCTAGCAGAGTCAGTTTAGGATGAAATGTTGCATTTGCTCTTTTTCTTCCTCTTAATCTTAATTCATTGATTCTTCCTTACATCACTTCTTCAATCGGAATTGATATCGTGACTGGCTTTTTCTTGTTACAATTCACTCTACAACTACTTGATTCGTGCCCAAAGCATTTCCACTTGTCACTTATCAAAATAAAAATTTTGTACTCAATATTTTACAAGAATGCATCTACCTCCAACTTACGCGTTATAAGAATGCTAAAGTTAATTTATATACATTCAAGCATATTTTTCTCTATCCGCCAATTTAGTGGCAAGATTAACCTTGATCGGATTTTTTGATAGTCATTTTCATGATAGTAATAAATGCTCGGCCCCTAGATCATTATCCACACAAGTGTAGAATCAAAAGATTTTTCACGGTCGAAAAGTCTGATGACCATAGGTTCACTGCTGCATAAATCTAGATAGGTTTAATTACTCTACAGGTTCCTATAATTTTATCGAATTTTTAATTAGGTCCCTATACTTTATTTCTTTTCAATTGGGTCCCTATACTATTTTTTTTTTTAAATTAAGTCCCTACTGACGTTAAACGTCTAAAAAGCATTAGTGAAGTGTGAATTTACTTATTTACCATACCCTACACTTATAATTGTCACCTTCACCACCGTTCACCACTCCCTCCACTTTGTCCACCATCTTTTCACCCTCCTCCTCCGTCACCACCCTTCCAATACCAACATGTTTCCTAATTAGTTAAATCTCTATTTTTGTTTCCTAATCAACACAAATCCAGACTAGCATAACCAAAAGCATAATTTTTGCTATAACATAATCAATTAATTACAAATAAAATAATTACAAACAAAACATATAATTAGAACTCATAATCAGCACAATCAAATTAAGCAAAAAATAAAAATAGAATGAAGTAGAAGCAGCAGAATGAAGCAAAAGTAGAATGAACAATTAAGTATACAAATTCCTCTTTGGCAACAACAGATTCATATAAAAAAATCATCAACAAAATTACAGTTAATAATTCCTGATCCAGAATTAACAATTTAATTATACAAATTCCAAATTCTAGGTTCATCGACAAAACCATGACAAATTCAACTCACAACAACAATTTCAGATCTGCAATTGGAGCTTCTGATTTAGGAACCAACCTACCTAAATAGGGAACACGAGCTCTGAACGCTGGCGATCTTACGTGTTGGAAACAAAACCGGCTAAGGAAGACGACGACGTCCACAGCGGCAAAATCACCCAACTCGACGATGGCGCGCGACGCACGCCCAGAAACGACGCCGTCATGAATGGGAAGGTGGA